>NW_003298781.1:103149-118477 GCF_000151645.1 Tuber melanosporum
AATCGGTGCGGCGGTTCCTCTACACAGACGGAACTGTGCAGGGCGGTCATATAGTGTGCGGCGCTCATTGGATGAGATGTCACGGAATCGTGGGCGCACAGGGGACGGCATGAGTGCGCTGTCCTGCGGAGATTGGAGAATCTGGCTAGTAGACGGTGTTGGAGATCCGTTATTCTCAGCTGCTCACCATATACAAATTGTCCCATTCGCCGAGTCACACGAAAGACAACCTCTATGATCCGCTACACATCCTTCCTCACCCGCGGTTTCACTATAGTTATCTTCATACATGGCCAAACATCCACCCTGCATACATAGTGCGACAACCACAAACACCGAATCACCTACCATCAAACGCGAGCGGTGCTGATGCCAAACAACAACCACATCCTCGGTCAGCTCGGATAGAATTCGGCACTGCATGATGAAAGGAAGTAGAGCGGAACAATCTCATGTGAGATTAGGCATGCGCAGGCAGCATGCGAGGACGGAGGTTATCTCTGGAGGAGGATATAAGGCTGTCTTGTTTTCCGCTGGTTCACTTGTGTTCATATCAGTTCTTCATCACATTCATTCGTTATTTAGTCAGACGATTTCCTATTACTTTATTACGCTTTTGTTCTTTACTTTTCTATTCTCTCATTACAACATCTCTACTCGTACCGATAAAGGTTTCGTGTCCTTCGGTCCACAAGGATTAGATCAACTGTACCCCACCACCCGTAAGTTGTTTGAAAGACGGCACAGACTCAGGAGCAGAGGGAATGGAAGGTCCCGCGAGTGTGAGCTCGGTAGAGGTCGCGAAGTCGCTAGACCTTATCGCAGTGGCAGGGGAGGGCGTAAAGTGTGGGGACTCATCAACCATCAAGGGAGCATTGAACGAAGGCAAAGAAGACTCCAGGATACCAGAAAAGGAGGAATCACCGGAGAACAGCATGTTGGATCCCTCAATAGAGAGGGTAAAGGAGGATTCGCCAACCGAATGGAAGCGAATGTAGAGGCCCGTCGTGGAGCCACGGTCAAGACCACACCAGCGAGCGCAGACAATTCCGCTGAGATAACCCTCAACGAGCATCTCCACCTCTTTCGTTGGCTGAGGGCCCCGTAGTGAGACCGTCCTTCTCACGGCATCGTTAATTGCCGCAGAGATATTGCGACAGCCGTGGTTGTGGTAGAATTGGAGAAACTTGTAGTCACCTCCGGGAGCAACGTCGGATCGGGTCTCGATAGGGACGAGGCCACGATCAATAGGGGATACGGGAAGTGCAAGTCGAAGGCACTCCCGAGCAGAAGAATTGGAGGAGGGAGAGGGGGAACATGAGCCCATAGAGGGCAAAGGGCCAGGCGAAGGAGACGCCATGCTCCCTCACTCAAATGGCACTGAAAGACTACCAGGCTAAACCTTGGATATCTCCCTTTCGAATACCCTTCAAAGTGAGAGGAAAACACGCCGTCAACAACCCCAGTGAACGGAAAAACGTAAAGTAAAGTTCCTCAGGGAAACAAAAAATGTTTGATGAAGCCGTGAGAATATAAAAGAATCCAATAACCAGGTGAGAAAGCCAAAGACCCCTTTACGGATTTTATCATTCAACAGGACTAATTACTCGGAAAAAAAAATTTCATTCGGTTAATATATATTCACCCGGAGTGGGTAGAGAGTTGTGTGAAAAATGGTATAGAGTGTCTTGAGACATGATAGGACAGCATAGGAGTTGAGGAGATGCATGCATCGTGGTGGCTGACTTAAGCGAAATCAAGAGAACCAGGAGCATATCGCTCTTATTCTCCTATTCCTCAATCTTAAATTCCGTAGCTAACTACAAGATCGCTACCAACCCAGTTTACGGACCTTACAACATTAAGTCCATGGGTTAAGCCAACTGCGTACCTCCGACCATCCCGCCGTACATCCGGAATGTACCACCCGCGCACCCCGTACTCTATTACCGTACCCAAACCCGAAGGGGCAGTGAGACGACTGCAATAGCAGAAAAATAAAAAATTCGGACTTATCGAAAGAGTAATTCTTGCGGGTTGCTCACAGCTGTCTCTGGAATGCCCGGGCGTCTGGTTGCTTTGACTGGGATTGCTGCGGGATTCGACCAAGCAGTTCCCTTGGGCACGGGCTGGCGGCTCTGCTGAGTCATGGTCTTGACTGGCCGCTTGGGGCAACTGTAATTGTCGAATATCTTGACAAGCGCTAAAAGGTCATGCGCGCACCCCACCGCAACTATCATACCAGAGCAATGAGCACCATGTGAAATACCGGTGTGAAATTTCTTTCGCACTACACCTCAGGTGACTGTGGGATCTTGCGGTAGTTGAACTTGCAAGTTATCGCGATCGTGACCTCCTGTTAAACCGTAGGATAGTGTCACAGGGAATTGACTCGCCGGTATGTCGTATTGCTAGGAAAATAAAGAGACAAGAAAAGAACACAAAGTGGACCCAATCAAGTAAGGGTGGAAGTGTTGTCTATTGCTTAATATCAATATTGCGTTGTTCTCTGTGGGTGGCTTGACTAAACTAAGGTGGGAAGATCTGGAGTGCTTGAGAGGACAGATTTTCCCTCCGAGACTCGCCCCCTTCTGTGACAAGATATTCTATGGAGCAAATACCCCATAGATACAGGACCTTACCCTCCTACTAACCCACAAACCCACACCGGTACTGCATGTCACGGCCAGAAGTTGGCAAATACCAGAGAATGTGTTCGGGTAGTAATGAGGAGAGATCTACCTATCGTGATAGCAGATCAAGACTAGTAAATTCACCTCCTCAACCTTTTCTTTTTTCTTTTTTTTCCCATGGCTCAATTGTGATCGGAGTTGGTGATAACAAGGAAGAAAAGAGGATTGACGGTTTACCGGTTTGTTGCGGGATGTTAGCGAATGCGCAAATTGTCCACTCAGCTTAGCTACCAGAGTACTCATAGAGGAAAGAATTGTTCCTACTATCGGACATGATCTAGTGTAGTTGTCTCTGGTCGCCAACAATGGGTGCTTTGTATTGACAACCTGGAGGGGATCGATTCTTTTATTCCCAGGTTATTGCCAGAAATGTGGTTGAGGCTCTTGTGGTCGCTTAGCATCTGCTCCCCAGTTTGGCGGTTCTTGATCTTGTGCTACAGCTTTGCCCCTCCTTTGAGTCCAGCCCCACCTTCCTATTTGGGCACTACGAGCATCTCGCGGGATAGTAAACTGCTGCGTGAACTTGAAATTAATTGCTACAAGTCCCCAGTACTAAAGGGCCGAGAGTCAATTTGGCTCGCCGTCAATGGCAATCCAGCTAGACACGGGGGACGAACTCAACACTAATATGCAGCGCTGATATTTCTGATGTCCTTAGTACTGAGATGCGAGGTTTACGCGAGTCTGCGGGAAGAAAACCGAAATACTAAAATACTTGTCCCACATCCTACGGCATGATACCCCTTTTGCATTCCCCCGTTATCGAGCTCTTGAAGGATAGCGATTTCCTCCAGTGCGTTTTAGTCGAATAGAATATTACATTGATATCCTTAAGGAAGTATCGCCAAATTATATAGAACCCGATGTACTCCGGTTGTGGTTGTGGTAGCTCTAAGACCCTCGGAAGTTCGAGAATTTAAATCCAGCCCCAAAGTCATTTGTCACACGATAATTAAGGACTTTGTGCACTTCCCTGGTGTCCGAGAAATAGTTCAACATCAGTCTGGTTTCCTTGTGAAGATTATTGATTCGAAGATATATCTCAATTACCAAAGAGCCATAGTGTTCGTAATTAAATGAACATCGTCTGGTCAAGGTGAGTGGCCGTATATACCCAATGTTTCCTGGATTATAGTGTTAGGCTGACTGAGGTCTATGTTTGAATATTGTCCCTGTGTTTCCATTTCATACCTTCTATATGTTTCCTATCAGATCTTTAAGAAATTTCCGTTATACCTTACTTCATGACTAAAAATGTTACCTCCTTGTTGTCTCCGTACCGTTTCCTCTTTATCTCCTTGCTGTGAAGATCTCTCTTGTTTCTTTCTGGTTTCAGTGGAAGAAAACCTTCCTCCCCCTTACCGGAGATGAAAGTTTTCATCCACACAGGCACAGTATTGGAGGAGGATCATCTTATGTAAAAAGGACACTATTATCTACTTAGAAATCTTATGTCAATTTTGACCTTTCAATTGTGTGACCCGGTGAAATTCTCGCTGAATTTTATCTATCATTCCGATTTAAACTCCTCTCTCCTAGTTCGCGTTACCAAATTCTTTTATATTTCTTTAGTTTATACCGACAATCAATCGGTGGGAGCATTTGCAAACGACCAATTGGCGATAGATGTAGTCAGATATGGAGGAAGAAAAGTTCGAAGTATGCCCTCATAGATTACTGGTATGCAGCTGACAATTACTCAACCACCTCTGAGGTTGTATCTGGATATGGAGTTCTCCGCGTTTACACGACTGATTTTGCAAAGCTGGTCTAACAGATTTCCCATGGGGCTTCAGATGCACTAGGCCAATGGTGGTCGGTGCGGCACATTTACCGATGTTTGTAGCATTTGTTGGTAGCGGCAGAGCTTGGCCAGAGGACGGTGAGCGATTGAAAATCCGAGGAACGGGGAACTATCGTCACGCGACCCTACCGGTAACAATGCGGAACCTCCCGTAGTAAAGAAACCCTTTAGAAAGACGAGTGTATAACTACTGTTTTTCTCCAGCGGCGCATCAACAATCATGACGCTGCGAGGGGTGCAACATCTCGCATGTGAGGAATTTCATTCGCAGAGATGATGTGGGAGTTATCGAAAATATGGGGAGTTGTGTTTAGGGAATAGAGAACGGGCTTTGAGCTAGAAGGTGGCTGGGTTACCTACGGCAGGGCGTCGATCGTTCTACTTTTTAATTTCGTCCACCGCGCTTAGTATGCTCATCTGGTGAGGTTATTGCGCATCGTGAAGTAGCTTTCTTTTGATACCGGGTGATACTCCATGATCGCTCACAATCCCCGACGGACAGGCTGAGCTACTACGAAACCACCCCCGGAACCTGCAATACATCGGACACGAGCCAATAAGCCTGTAGAGTCCATTTACCTTAATACCGTGAGTACAAGGTACAGGCCCTGGCTCTCCACATGGCTTACAATGGCTCTCAACTCTCATCGCAATCCAGATGAAGATCCCAGCAGAACGGCAGACCAAGTCATCGTTTGGTGCAGCTGGACAACGCGATCCCGGAACCACTCACAATTGAGGTTGGCCCTTCGGTATTCCCGCTTTGTTTTATCAATGAATCCCTCAGGCGACGTTGACCTGGAACTAATCTGAAGCAAAGATAGGACGCTAAGCGAGTATATAAATGGCTGTGGCTCTTACAGCCACTCGGTAGAAGTGTTCGTGATCTGAGACAAAGTAAAATTGCGGTGGTGCCATAGTAGGTCTCGGGCCGTGTGGTGGGGCAACCTTGGGGTTGTCAACAGGCGTAAACGATCAACATTCAGTATCAACGATCAACACAGGTGGTGAATGATCAACTCATGAGAATATTGAAGTACTAGTAGTATAAATTAAATAATGAAATAGCTAATACCTTGTATAACCTTCCCTTGATTCCAATACTGCAGCTACCCTATCAGGGATTGATTTCCACAACTTCTCAAAGAACTCCTTGGGGATTGTTTCCCAAACCAATGGTAATACTTGTGCAAGCCTTCTCCTGGCAGCCTCTTTTCCTCCTGGGGGATCTCCAATCCTTGGATACCGCTGGTGCAATAGCTTTTCAAGCTCAACCCATACATGCTCAACAGGATTTAAACCTGGGAAAAAAGGGGGGTGTTCCACAACTTCAATACAGTTTCTTCCCAGCCAATCCATTACACTATAAGCCTTGTGAACAGGAGCATTGTCTTGCTGAAACAAGATATCTTACATACCAAAAAACATCATTTAATGAATAATTGGAAAAAGATACCTTCTCCAGAGTCTGATATACCTGTTTTTGTTGATAGTTTGAGTAATTGGAACTAAGGGACATTGTCTCTTACCCCAAAAGCATCCCCAAACCATGGGTAATATTTCCTTAACCTTCTCCTTTGAATGTATACAATGTGCCAACTATTTCTCTGCAGGTTTTTTCGACACCCATTGTTGTATTGGATCCTTGGATTTCTCCACACTACACTCATCACTCCAAATCACTTTCTCAAAACCCTCAACTGTCAAGTCCTTATAAACTGTTGCTCACTTCAATCTATTAGCAACAGGGTCTGGCTTTAGACTAGATCTTGACTTGGCTAGCTATTTTTTGATATTTGCCTCTGTAAGTACGTGGTCCACTGCCTGCTAATATATTAGAGAATCTTATTATAACACCCAAGGTAGCATAGACTTACCTGTATCAAGAGGAACGCTGGGTGCATATTTACCTGAGAAAGAAGATCTCGTCATATTCTGCTTGGATTTGCCAGTCTTAATAATTATGCAAAGCTGCTGACGACTCCACATAGGCACGTGATCAGGGCAAGGAAAACTTTCAAGTGATTGAAGCTCACATGCCCAGACAAGGAAGCTGTTAACTGTTGTCCAAATACGTCCAATGATTTGAGCTGCCAAACTAATATTCCACAGGCAGTAGAAAAAGTCAATTATCATTCCCTTCTCTGCTAGGCTCATTTGTCTCCAGGAGGCTTTCAGTGGGAGTCTTTTTCTTACCACATGCTTGCTATTTCCAGATTGGTTAACCATTGGTAAAAAGATTGTGGGAATTAATTAATTGTGAAAATGTGGCTTCAGTTGGTGGAAATTGTATGACTAGTTGGTGATAAGAGGTTGAACAGTTACGATCACGATCATCCTCGTTGTAAGCTGGCATATTGGCGAGGCGGGAGGTAGCTTAGCCACTGGAAACCTGTTTCACGAACACCTCTGCCAAGTGGCTGTAAGTACTCTGTGAGCTAACTGAGGGTGGATGACAAACTGTTGGATGAGTACGTTATCTGTATTACAAGAACTCGTAGTAGTGCTTACCTAAATCGTGGATCAACTGATATTGGATGAAGGAGTGCTGGGTGAGTGTATTTAACCACTTCTGTTCAATATGGCTTTTGTTGTACCGAGGTTTCATCTGTCAACTAAATCCTGTCCGCGCATGATTACTCAGCGTGGCAGTAGCTCTAGTGTCAAAGGATTCATTTCTGGTAGAAATATAAAGTTGCAAAACATGGCTAACTACTGGTAATCAGCAATATTCTCATGAATGCATCAAATCTGAACCACCCTTAGGATCCCTAGGAGAAACATTCATCTGGGATAGCAGAATGAGCGGGTGTGTTTGTTTGATTTTCTTCGTCCCCACTGGCCTGAACACCGAGCATCGTAGACACCAACGGTTTGTCTATATACAGTACCTTAGTTTTCGTAGATACACAGGATAAGCTACAAAATACAATGTTCAGTATCTAAACCACCCCATATTTATTCCATTCCCACACCTTTGCTCTTTCCCCGGCATGTAATAACAATACTTTGACCATAGTTTTTCAATGACACCTGTCCGACATGCCCAGCCCAGCCTACGGCCTACCAGCAGCCTGGCCCACTGGAAACACCGGTCTACATCGTGGGGTAGGAGAATCAGGGCGGGAGCCGTTGCAGCACTGGGATTCAGATAATGTTACTCCATGTGGCTAGGCTACTAGCGGTCCGCACACCCTGTGTACCAGCGTTATCTATGTGATGTTGTATTTGTCACTTATTGTCGCTCGCCGTATCATCAAATCTCGCTCGTCGCTTGATAGTTTCCAAATGTTGTAATTCATGTTTGAGGTTGCACTACTTGCTTGATTGTACTTCTACCGGAGGGATATTGGGCCCTGTTTATCGTACAAGAGAGCGCGCTACAATCATCGATGACATGTCCTTCATGTAAGAGAATGAAAATCAACAACAACTATACTACACAACGTAGCAACAAAGAGGAAGGAAACGCGAGGAAGAAAAACCGAATATGTACTATGATACAGTTTCCGAGGAACCTCTACAGTAGTCAACCGTGTGGTGAGCTCAACCTGTGATGAATTCATACCAAAAACATTGTCCTGTAGTTAATGACATGACCGATGCATATTCGCAACTCTTATTACAACACCAAATGTTGGGAATTCTGTGAGAGCAATTGGGCGCCAAATGGCATGTCAAGATGGATTGGGGATGAGAATAGTATGGTTCATAGAAGGGAGATTTGAATTGTTCAATGTCCCGTGCACTGTACATTGCTTCTTAGGCCCCAGGCCATGGTGCTTACGGACGTGAGAGGTGTCGATAGAGCTGTTTATATACATGGCCAATGGTCTGGGAGTCTCACTGTCCCCCACCAGACATACATTCGACACATTGGTGACATTTTCTCCATATCAAACCTACCACGCGTTGTGATATCCAACTGGCTCTTGTGTCCCATGTGCCCCATCCATCCTTTAATTGCCACTTCCTAACAGCCAAGGCCGTCTCTCCCAAAACCCTTCACCGATTATGTCAACGTGGTCTATTACAATCTTGGTCTTTCTCGTGCGCTTCTCTTCCTTCTTCCTCGGTGTTTTTGACTTGAACTTTGGGATCCCCGCGGTTTCATGCTCCTCCTCTTGCTGCTTCTGCTGCTCTTTCCGCTCTGACGGTTCAGTAGAGGTGCTAGGTCCCTCTGTTTCCGTTGCCGGTGCGCCCTTCTTCTTGTCCTTCAGGGCTCGATAGTCTCTATATACCACACTTCCCTTCCTGTATATGGCCGGTTCATTATTGTAATTAATCCCGAACCGTGAGAATAATATTTCATTCTTGTCCGCCGAGGAGGTTCCCTAACAGATCGGCAGGTTCCCACCTGATAGTTAGTCGCCATTCTCCCTCCAAGCAAGCAGGAAATATATAAAAATAAAATATAAAACATCAAAAATATAGGAGGGACATACCTGTAACTCTTCGGCAGCCTCATGCCTTTTCAAACCACCCTTGAGCACAAGAGCCCAAAAAGTAGTATTATATAGATTATTGTTATAAGTGTCAACCTGCCTCCAAGAGAAATAATGCTTAACATTCTCCACATGCGGGTAACAAGTAGCCCTGCAGTCGAAGCTGGGCGGAGCCATGAAAGGCCGCTGCTCTTCCCCTCCCGTCTCGCCGGCAAAGTATTGAGGCCAGAGGAAAACCTACCACCCTGTGAATGTGGATACCACGATGCTCAAAAGCTTTTCCTCGCGCCGATCAAAGAGCGCGCACTCGCGCGGGAGCAAGAAGGAGAATCCGTCCGACTGGCCGAAGGCTAAGGCTATTTCAGGGATGAAGCGCATGGTGGCGCTGGCGCTGGCGTTCATAAGGTGGAGGGCGCGTGGATCGTTGGGCTTTTGGAAGTGGTGACTTGCGGCAAATTTGGTGAAGCAGCGGCCGTCAAGGCGGAGGATTATATAAGTGTCGCGCAGGAGGTGATGAGGGGCTTCGAAGCCACGGACGTAATCGTACCTAGGTTGGGAGGGTTAGTTAGTTCGTCGGTTGGATAATATTTATGGAGGGGGGTACTTTGAGTTTGCCATTTTGGTTGGCGGTGAAGGGGGAGGAGGGGGCTTGTGGTGGTAGTGGTGGTTGTCGCCGGGATAGTGGTTTAAGGTGCTGGTGGTTGTGATTATGGTCGTGGTTGTGGTTGCGGTTGGTTGTGGTGGTGTTGTGCGATGGTTGGGGGTAGGTCTAGTGTTGTCAACCTTTTACAGCACAATCTGGCCACATAGAGACCATTATGGATACCACTATAGTGACACACAAGACTATACCGCCTTTGGAGAAGGTTTGGATCACCAGTGCAGCACAACGCGGCTCTCTGGCCAATTAACAAGACATATTCGGTTTGATATCCTGCGGGCTTTGATGCTTTGATCCTTTTCCTTCCGCATATTGTATAGTCCAACACAAATTAGACTCACCCACTTGGCAACGGTCCCTATTTGGCTAGATCCCACCGCAATGGATTAGCGTGATGGGAATGACGTGATTAGATCTTTATATGGAGTGATGACACCCTGTTTTCACAAAACCTTATTCCCCTCGGACTTTCTGTTGTAATGGTAGACTTCTCATAACAGTCTGGAAAGGCCTGGATGATAGATTATTTTACGACATGATCCTACGGTATCGTAAGAACTTGAATAATTGAACCGTTTGCTATGTTGTTGGACTTCCCTCTCTCAGTAAGGTCAAGGGAGTTGTGTTTTATATTCTGTCTCAGAAGGGGGTATGGTGCTGTGGTTTTGCTGCATTTCTTTTCATAACCAGGGACGGCAATTTTGGACCTCACAGAACGCGGTTCAATTGTTCATGTTTTTACGGTATGCTGCTCCTGTCTAACAGAATTTGTAGGAGGGGTTTTAACGGTACGCCAGGATGCCTGGGGACATATTGCTTATTGTATTAAAGAACCTACGGTTGTGGCTGCTGCTGGAGATTGAGGGCGTCACTTAAGGGGCATTTTTCAGGAGGTGGTATCTTATAACACGGTTCAAAGGCCTCTCTCCGGAGCCGTATCATTGATCCCTCTAATTGCTGACTTGTTAGTAGCCGGTTCCCCTCATATTTCTCTGTCGCTCATAGTCGGGAAAAGCAAGTGTGACGTTCAAGCAAGTGTGACGCCCCGGACCTTTTTCTTTTTCCTAGTAGAAAGTCCCCTAACCGACACGGCAACGCTGACCTCCCGTAACAACAATCACTCCCAAGTCATAGTAGCTAGTTCCACTAGTATTTAATAATGCTCATGCAAGTGTTACATTCTGGAGCTTTTTTATTTTTAACTAGATAAGCTTAGAAAATACTTGCTTTTAGTAATATACCTCTACTGCCCTGTAGGCTACAAATCTGAGTTAAAAGCTACAGAGTTAACATTTCCTGTGATAGAATTACCTGATACACAGAGGTCTGAATCAGATTGACTTGCAGAATTCTCATCAGCATTCCTATTATCCGTATTTTCTATGCTAGCCTGTTCTAATTGTTGCCTTGTTGTAAACATTTCAAACTCATCAGCTCCACCATCTAGGTCAAGTAATGGAGCATCAATTACATCTGTCTTACTTGCAGCAACTTGCTTCCGCAAAAGAGAGCCTGTAGTAGATCAGGTGGACGATGCAAAGACTCAAGATACTCTGCCGTGGGATTTTTCTAAGGATTAAGAACTGCAATCACAAGCAGGTGGAACTATCCCACCTGCAGCATTAATCAACCTAACTTGAATAGTTCTCTGCCTCCCAACTTTAGGCATATCAAGTCCATGATGGTGCAAGGATGCCTTTGCTTTATTGGCTGCTACTTGGATATTGCTTTGTGACTTCTTAATTGCTGCTGCCTTCCCATTATTAAACTTCTCCTTCTGTTTAACCTGTCCAGCCTCAACTGTAAGAGTCCCACCTTTTTGAATAATACGCCTTTATTTGTTTTTGCGCTTGACCTCCTCTTAGATTCTAACATGGCCATTATGGTAGGATTCTTGTTGCAACTCAGTCTTTATGACAGATATTTGTATCTCTTCTGCCCATGATTGATCAGTATTTTTGGAACAAGGACAAAGGCTTTGGTACAATCAATGAACTTGGTAAGCCCTTTCTGGCAGTAAAAAGACCAGTTCAGAAGATTTAGTACTTATAGCTCACTGTAACGATACCTCTTCAGAGATTTGGTTCTTGGTGATAGAGAACAAGACTTCTCTGCTTCTTCTTCTTTTAGCTATACCATAGTTCTAGGCCTATGCCTTTATTCTGGATAGAACAAGAGAGTTGTCTTCAATCAGTAATACCTATTGTAAGCTTTCTCTAACTCCACCTCATATAGAGCTATCTTGTCATAACAGCAATAAAGGTCATGATAATCATAAACAGTATAGAGATATTTTATATTCTTCAAAGGAATAAGTAGGAAATATCGTTAGAACAAAGTGTGAAGAGCCTATCCTCCTCTGCTGCACCAGCCTCCTAATCTAGTACTCTGCTCAAACCAAGTCATGTAACCTTATATGGTCAAATATGCGAAGGCCAAATCATAACAAACTAGCCATATGACCAAAGTGTTCACGTACTCAAATCCCATAACCTTGTAGCAAGATCATGTGCAAAAACTCACAAACCAATCATAACACGATAAACAAGTATATGACCGCCAGTAGTTACATTGGCAAAGCCCATGAGCTCCTAATAAAGTCATGTGTGAAACATGAATCATATTCAAAAGGCATACCTGTATAGCGTGCCTGTGAGGCATACAGGCTAGGACCAAGTCCCATGACTCAT
Source organism: Tuber melanosporum (assembly GCF_000151645.1). Lineage (NCBI taxonomy): Eukaryota > Fungi > Ascomycota > Pezizomycetes > Pezizales > Tuberaceae > Tuber > Tuber melanosporum. Next base: position 115,443 of record NW_003298781.1, read on the forward strand.
AATCAAGTCATTTGCGAAACATATCAAATCATAACATAACAGGCCATATGACTCGAATGTGTCATATGTGCGAGGCAATACCACATGTAGGACTTTTAATTATGAGTCATGTCAATATCTGTTCCTTGCTAAGCCACATTTGTGATATTAGCTCTTCTTTCCCTAAACCTGACTCAGTTTGAGCTTGGTACTTTCCTCTGTAGATCCTATCTACCACATGTTACATCCAACTTACATTGTGATTGGCTGCTTCGTATGCAGCCCTTAGGAGTTCTCGCACCTGGGTCACTTCCATTTCAGATTTCTTCATTTTTCTTTTGATGCAGCGAATCTCGTGGTTATATACTCTTCGAATTACCATGACATTTGTGTTCATTTGAGACCTCTCTCTCTTGAACTCCCCAATTGTTTCTTCCTGCAAGACACTCTTTTTCTTTTGCCTGGTGATGGTTTCCAATATTTCTTGTTTGGTAGTATACAGTTTTTTGTCCCCCCATTTCAAAGTGCCATGCTTGGAGCTCTTTTTGTTCTTGCTTCCTCCACCTTCTGTCATTGATGATAGGAGTAATACATTATGCCCCAGTTGTGCCAGTTGATTCTGTAGTGTCGAGGCTATGTCGAGGCTGAAGCTTGTTCTTTTGTCCATAGAATGCTTTTCCTCCTCCTTATCTCTGGCCTTTGTCTTATGTCTCTTAGTCGGGAACCAGTTATGACTCATCTTGGCATTCCTGGATACTATCCATTCATTGTCCCCACATACCATGTAGCTATATAAGGCATGGCTTTGCTCTTTATTCTGTCTACTTTCTTTGTCAACTACCAATTCCCATTTCATAACCTCAGCTGTAGGGCTGGTTGGCCTATCCGGGATCCATTCATCTTCTTGACTCTTAGAAAGGTCCTCTGTGGTTGGTTTCCGGTTTGTGGACATAGTATTGATTAAACCACTGGGTGACATTTTGTATGTTGGCGAGGTTTATAGCAAGATACAACCCTTGATTGTATTGTGTAGAGTAACTGGTCCATTTGGAATGGTACTGAAGATGACTGTAGTGCAATTATGAATCCATTATTTCTGCAAGTTGGTATACATGGTCTCTGTGGAGTTCAATCAATGGAGAAGCAGTTATTGCTTGTGAGTAGAATTTGTTAACTGTGTCCAGTTTGATGAAGGAGATGTAAATGTGTTGTGTATTTACATTGACTGGGAAAGGTACAGTTTATAAGCTCCATTTCAAATTCTTGGCATGATTGTGAATAGTCTCATTTTATGATAATCCAATTTCTTAGAGGTTGTTGTGGTCTAGTTATTGCACAGCAATATTCAGACTATATGTCTTAATTGTATCCTCTAAACTGGTTTTCTGTGTTGATTATAGTAGTCCTTATATTGTAATTAGGTCAAGACCATTTCTGATCAAATATTTTAGCATTATTGACTCATATCCATCCTGTCCATCATCTTCTGAGGCAGCATATGACGTATGGCCTGATGCTCTAGATATCGTCCGCAATTTGCAAAAAGGTATAAGGTGTTCACAAGGTGCTATTCACTTTATGGTTAACAGGTACAATAGTTGGCAGGTGGCCTACTCTATCGGACAGCACCTAAGTACGTAGAGCTATGGGAGGCTTAAAAGGTGTACAGAAAAACAAATAAGTCACAGTTCAATCAAGTATTTTGAAATACTTTGTATTAAAGTCTACAGTGTTCCTTGCAGAATCACTTAGGCTTTAAATATACAAATCCGTTCCTGTCTACAATAAACGAAACTATTTAAAGGTATCACATGATCCACTTTGGTAAATCCACCTAAGTATGAAAACGATACTTGAAACAAAATATAAAACAAAACTTCGCATCAAACGATACTTAAATCAAACCAAAGTATCAAAGTAATCCTTAAAACAAATCCAATTTTAAAGTGATACATAAAGCAAAATATATAACAAAACTAACTATCAAAACAATACATAAAACAACACATAAAACAAAACTAATAACTCAATATGCACATGAGTTACATTACCACAACAAAATATCTGTTTAAATAAACCATATCTAATAATTGTCAAAAGTGGAGCTTGAGAAACTACAGGCTTCACTTTCAGCTATAGGTTCTTCATCATAGGTGTCATACCAGAGACATGCAGACATGTTAAAAAAATAACGAGACTTAAAGAAACGTAGGTTACAGTAGTCACGAATGCCAGATTCATACTATACATCTACGGAGGGATTATTGCAATCAGGCTGCTGTCTACCCTAAGGATAGCGAAATAGTCTTGAGCTTGGATAGCATTGAGGTTCAATAAAGATCCAATAAGATGTTTTCTCAGCCTCACATTGAGTTCTACACAGTGTGGTATCATTATACTATTCAAATAGTATATAGCAACTTAGACACACCTGTCGAGGACTTGTTCCGTAGCCTGATTTTCCTCATCAATACTTTCAAATTCTGACTACAAGTATCGTACCCAAAATACGTGGCTGACTTGCAGTTCAATTTGCTGTCAGGTAGTTTCCAACATAGTTGACATCCAGTATATTGGGATGTAGTTAAATGTAGGTGGTAGAAGGTTGTTTAGCATGTTGTCTTCCTACTACTTGTTAATCAGGTCAATAGCATTCTCCTGTCCTTCCAGTAGTTCTCCGCAGTTTTCGCTAATTAGGTAATTTTTCTCTTTGACCAAGAATTAATCATTTTGATACCTAAGATGGTGATCTCAGATTTCTTCAACTTCCCATTCATCCTTTTTATGGATGATGCTAGGTGCTGGTTGCAAGTAAGTTCTTACAGCGACCTCATAGTAATCTTTAGGAGAGATGTATTTAACAGCGGAGAGGTGGAAAATAGCAGTATTAAGGGGATACATGCGTTCCTCCATCAGGACAGTTTAGATTTCTGAATGCTTATCAAAGGATAAGATAATGGAAAGTACTTGCCATCACAATTGGAGTTTTGTGCTCCGTCCAACATTTCTAATAGACACCCCATTTGATGTAAGAGAGACTGATGCGAGAACCCAGT
>NW_003298781.1:118767-120301 GCF_000151645.1 Tuber melanosporum
ATGGGTTCTCAGTATGTCAGTCTTTATTGATTATATTCTGAATTCCACTTTTAACTTTAGGGAACTTTCATTCAGCTTGGCTACTACCTTCGTGATGTCTGGATGCTACCATCAGGTGGTTGATTCCAATGGAGATAAAGGTTTACTTTCAAAATTTGGCTGTAAAATGGCGATTAGCATTACTGAGAATAGATAGTGGATATGAATGAGGGGTAAAAAGCAATTACCGGAGATTATTCCAGTACTCTTTAGAGTAGTCAGTAACATGGATTTGTATAAGCCACCTGTATCTGAAAAATGGATTGACATCTACCAAGGAAGAGTCATAGCGGGTAGACTTATTGAATGGTACTGCAAAATACATAGCAAATGGTTTGAATATTTTACAAGGTAAATGGAGAGTCAGGACTTTCGCCACAGCTAGTTGTGATCTTTGCTTATTTGCAGGGCCGAGTTGATGTTGCTTGACCAAATGATGAAAATTCTTGCATATTTCGGGACTATTCACATATTGCGAACCATATCAATGAATGCTATCAGCACTATGGTGTCTCTTGTAGTTGACCTCGGTTATTACCTATTCTCTAATAGTAATTCCATTGAACATATGGCTCTCTGGGATGTATAAAAAACTTTCACCAAAGTGAGTGGTGGTAGGGACCATTCTGGTGGATATATTGTAGTGGGTGAGATTTTCATATCTAGAGCTGTCCATAGTATTAAATTAGATTGGGTCATGGTAATATCCAGCTATTATCTGGCTTCGGAAGGATGATGTCAATTTCTCCATAGTTGGTATAACATATCTCTCATCCCTATAAGTAATCCTCTGGTTAGTTCCATTGGGTCATTATCTTCTTCAAAGGTCTTATAGAGTTGTTAGCGATGTTCAGGAATCCAGAGTGGTATGAAGGAGACGATAATATTATTGTTGTATACTCACAAGTGTCCGCTGAATAGTGGCTCCATATCTACTTTGTGAGATAATGTTGGAGGCACTGGTTGTGGAGAGTGCAGCTATGATACTGCTTTCAGGTAGGATGCAAATTATTCAAAATCTTGGTAATGGCTTGGGGCAGAAATATGAGTGAGGCGGAGTTGGATTGATCCATCATAAGCATCATACATTATTTTCTGTACTTCTTCCTCCTCTTCACCAGTAGCATCGCTGGGTTTTTTGGAATCCTTAACAGAGGTATAGTATGGTCACTAGTATTTGTTGCCAAATTTAATTTCAGTGTGGTGAAAGGAACAGGTATCGGGATAACAGTTGAACCAGTGGAGCCTGCTTTGTTTAAGCTCATGAGTAGGTGTATTGCGGAGTGTACAATTGTCTTTCAATTCATTAATGACCACTTTTCCACGTTCTGTTCCAGCTGCTCAGTATCTGTTAGAAGAGAAAGGAGTGGAGGGAGAAGCAGTATTGGCAGTAGCTAATATTGGTTCTTTTACATTAGAGGTATTGTTGGGAGTATCTTCGCTTTATCTTACATCATCATGAAAATAAGGGTTGGTTTAGGAGCACTTGACTTTC
>NW_003298781.1:122088-127782 GCF_000151645.1 Tuber melanosporum
AAACTATGGTCTCAAGTGGGCTTCCTTCCGCCGGGCGCATGCTATATTGTTGGCCGATGGATCATTTTTGATAGCATTTCTGTTTCCATTCTTGATTGAGCAGTTCTTTGCCATATGTCTAGTCTTTCTACATTGGAAGCATTTAACCTTCCGGCATCTTGATTGGTGGATGGATTTTCTCTTCTTCTAAATTTAGTGTGTTTCTTCTGGAGGGTTGTCGGAGGATTTGTATAGGCATGGTTTATTATTGTTAGAGGATGACTGAGCTTTGTATGCCTTAATTTCGTGGAGTATAGCACTCTTTCATTCAGCCTTTTTGATCATATTTCCCATATGATCAACTTGCTTTTCTAGTAGTTCAACTTCTCGTAGGAGAGTAGGGTGCATGGTATTACAGAATCGTCGCTTTGTGATTTAACCAGTCATGCCTCTATTCTTGATCTAGTCCCTATATATTAAGGGGTTCATGGCTACTTTCATCATTCTTTTGACATGGGTTCCATTAACTTGTGGAAGTTCCTTGTATTTCCTGAATAACAGGCTATTTGTGATAGAGGCTTAAAAGGGGTTTTCGGGGTATTTGAGTCCTGTTGTTACTCTTAGCTTTACATTTCCACCATATTCCTTAGTAGGCATACATTGCCTTTTCTTCACACGCTATTACAAGGTAAAGTTCAGATGCAGGTTTTTATAAATCAACTTTCTTTAATAGTAGGTTGTGAAAAGTGGGTTTTGCCCATCGCACAAATGGTTTTTTGTTTAAGATCTTGCCCTTCTACCGTGAATTGGTATGGTAGACAGAATCTGAGTCGTTGTATGTCGTGTATTTCAAAATTTCGTTCTTCTTCCAGTCTTGCCCATGATTTTCCACCTCCTGATATTCCTCCTCCTATACCAGCCATTGCTGATTTATTAATAAAGTCAGAGTCGATGTGTAACCGGTATAGGTTCTCGGTTCTTGATTTTGTTTTATGTTTTGTTTTAAGTATCGCTTTGATACTTAGTATCTTTTAAGTATTGTTTGATACTTGGTTTTGTTTTATATTTTGTTTTAAGTCTCGCTTTGATACTTAGTATGTTTTAAGTATTGCTTGATACTTGGTTTTGTTTTATGTTTGGTTTTAAGAATCACTTTGATAGTTGGTTTGGTTTAAGTAGGGTTTGATACTTGGTTTTGTTTTTTGTTTTATTTTAAGTATCGCTTTGATACTTGATTTGTTTTAAATATGGTTTGATACTTGGTTTTGTTTTATGTTTTGTTTTAAGTATCGTTTGATACTAGGTTTTGTTTTATGTTTTAAGTATCATTTGATACTTGGTTTTGTTTTATGTTTTAAGTAGTGCTTCAATGCTTAATTAGTTTTACCAAAGTGTATTGATTGATACCTTTGATTAATTTCGTTCATGCTAGATGTGAACAGATTTGTGCATTTAAAGACCCCCTGATTCTGCCAAAGAAAAGGCAGACTTCTACAGACATTATTTCAATCTACTTAGTTGAACCATTACTTCTTTGTTTTTCAGTACAACTTCGAAGCCTCCTTTAGTTCACAGCTCTCTTGTCCTCTGTCGAAGAGCAGGCTACTTGCCAACTATTGTATCTATTATGGATAATCTGATTAGCAACTTGCGAACACGTCAAATTTTTTTAACCTCGCCAAGTGCTTAAGAACCAGTCTCCAGATTTAGGCCTGATCAACCTATCCATATCCACCCCAGAATGCTAGTGGAGAGAAGTGGCAGAATCACAGCACATTCGGCTTCATCTCAAATCCAACATAGGGTCCTTGACGAACAGGAGTGGGAAGCAAATCGCACGTCACGACCTTACCAGAAAGAAGCAATCTTGGTGCTCAGCTAAGTAGCTGGAAGAACCTGCAATCATGAAAGATACACAACCTCCAGGAGAATTTCCCTCTACTACGGCAAAGAAGCCTTCCTTTGAACATCCAATGGATCCTGAATCCTGTAACGAATCAGACATGGCTCATACTGGAGGAGGGCCTTTAGGCGGAGGAAATCCTCGGGGTCGGCCTGAAGAAGATGAAGTTCACATAGCATTTGAACCTCCTAGGTTTAAACACAACCTACCAGTGAACTTTACAGGAGAAGAAAAAGACCTCAAACCTGAATCCTTTAATCAATAGGCGACTAATCTCACACACTATGTTCTCCTGCAAGGGAAAGATATGGAAGGCCCTACCACCAGACCTTTCATTGGATCATTCTGCAAAGGAAAGGCAACTGATGCATACCATCAATGCTATAAGGAATACGGCGGAAATGTAAGTTTAAGTGGATCCCATGTTCTCGATTACCTGAAAGGCCGATTCCAATCCTCTGTCACCAACGACCTGCTGTACAACAAATTCAACCAGCTCCAACAAGTCAATGCGACACATATCAAGAGAAGCACAAATGTAGTTACGGATCTGATGATGTATAAAGACCACATAAACCAGGGAAGCATTTTCAACTACATCCTCAAGTGACCATTCCATGATGCCATGCATCCTACCCTCTGGAGAGAGGTAGAACAAGTCGATGAAGATGACGATAATATTGCAATAATAATTGTAAAGAAAGAATGAAAGGACGCCATCGTCTATGACGCCAAGGCATACAAGACACACATATTCTCTAGTAGTAATAGGCAACCTCGATATCAGCACTCCAGCAACTCTGAAGAAGATACCCCACGGGCTTTCAAGAGGAAAACCAAATCCTCCCAAGAATCGAGATGACAGAAAGCAGAATGCTTTGAATGAAGAAAAACAGGACACATGGCGAAGTACTGCCCTACGTGGAAAGGGAAAGGAAAAGCGATTAAGTAAGAGGCACCTGCCAACATTATGGAAAGTGATAGCGATGATGTCTAATCAAACAAATATAAGAAGATCCATATCGGATTTATCGATGTAGAATGCAATAGTGTCCGACCCCCTACTATGTTCAAAGTACACACTACCCTGAAAGGTACTTTTCAAAACAATGGCAAAAAGGAACCAGTGCTATTTGACACTGGTGTGATTAGAAGAGACCTGATCAGTAATGCCTTTGTCTCTGTCCATGGACTCCCAACTCAAGACCTTAACGAGCCCATACCAGTCAATATAGCAGTAAAATGTTCACAATCCACAAGACATAAAACTTGTAGCGCAACTATCTAGCTTGGCTCAGCTATCCTACTCTCTCAGAAAATGCTCGTCAGAAACCTAGTCAAATACAATGCCTTGATAGGAATGCTATTCCTGAACCACCACAAAGCCATAATCAGATGTGGGGAATCAACCCTCGATTTCCCAGATCAGAAGGTTAGAGTCTCATGTAAGCCAACAAGTTGAGAATACTGATCTGCAGTCTGTCAAGCAATTGCCTAACGCCTATTGGATGAGTACTCTGATGTTTTCCCTGATCTGATTCCTGAAGAACTACCACCTATGATTGAAGTGAACCACCACAACCATCTTAGGGACCTCTCTATTCTTAAGAACCAACCTACCTACTCAATTCCTGACACTTACAAAAATCCACTATGCGACTAGATAAACCAATAACAAAGAAGAGGAGTCATTTACTGAGTAGAGGGACTAGGTACTGCACCCATGTTTGTCCAACGCAAGGCAGATGGCAAAAGAATCCGCCCCCTGGTTGACCTCAAGCTATGGAATGAAAACACAGTTATGGACAGCTCCGTTATCCCAAACCAAACCCAATTCCTTAATGCAGTTGGACGGGCTAGATTCAGAAGCAAGATTGACCTAATGGATACCAACTTTCAGACAAGGTTAGATCCAGACAGGTGAACACTACAATATTTTCACAACAACCATTGGAAGTTTCATTAGCTGAGTTATGTTACAAGGTGATATGAATGCACCCGCCACATTTATACAAATTATGGAAAACCTCATAAGCAAATTCCTGGACCATTTTATATAGGTTTACATCGATGATATTTTCATTTTCTCAAACTCCAAAACAGAACATCCTTACCATATAGATTTGGTTTGTACCAGACTAAGGGAAGCTAAGTTCTATGGTAGCAGCAACAAATCAACCCTGTTTGCCAATAAGCTCAATATCCTAGCATATGTGATAGATGACAAAGGAATACATGCAGCCCCCTGAATAATATCCTGTTTAACAAAATAGACAACACCCTGGAATCTGAAGGAATTCATGCAATTCTTAAGACTAGTCAACTATATCTCCCAATTCCGACCACACCATGCCACAGTGACAGTGCTGCTTACAGACCTGACCAGTAATGCGGAATTTGTCTAGACCCACACTCATGACCAAGCCTTTACCAACATCAAGGAATTCATTAAGAATGCCAATGTTATACGGCCTATTGACTACAGTAAACCAGACCCGATATGGCTCATTACTGATGCATTGGATGTTGGAGTTGGAGCATGGGTTGGACAAGGATCCTCTCATAAAACAGTAAGACCTGTGGCACTACACAGCAGGAAGTTTATTGACTCACAGATGAACTATGGAACCATAGACAAGGAAGCCCTTGCGGTAATCGATAATCTTGCCGCTTTCAACTACATCCTGATGGGCAATACCTTCACAATTGTTACTGACCACCAACCTCTCAATAACCTTAAAACAGAAATGGTACCTGGAAGGAGAAGAATGCAATGGATAGGAGAAATCAGCAAATACGACGCAAAAATCATCTATACCCCTGGAAGAACAAACTATTTAGCTAATGCTCTCTCCTACCTATAGGAGAGCCAATCGCTCAAAGACCCTTCTCTTGTTTATGATCATACAAGACAAACCGAAGATAGCCCTGACAACACCTCCTATGAACAAGAACCATCGATGGCAACTGCCAGTACTGCCTCTTCCTCCAATCCTTTTTCTTACACCATGTACAGAGTGGCTGGAACAGAATGAGGAAAAGATATCAACGATGAATGGAAATATGATTGCACCCTCCACCGCACACCTCCTCACGACCTGGAGTAAAGCAGACTCCACTGGTCCGTTTATTACCTCGATACCTGCCCCTTTCACCAAACTGAAATTAAATTCGGCAACAGATACCAGTAACCATACGATATGTCTGCTGATGATTTTAAAAACACCAGTTTCGACAGTATAAAAGAAGCAGAAGAGGTGATGGATCAGATTAATGATGGATCGACCCAACCTCTCTTTACCTGTAATCCTGCCCCAGGATAACACCAAGGTCTTGAAGAACTCCAACAAGCAGCAGCCTACGTGGATGCAATATCCTACTTACACCCCCCATAGTCAGTACCGCTATCCTCTCCACCTAGAATCGATTCACGACCACTGTATGGTGGACCCCTATGAGTATACAACAATGAAACCATTGTTTCTGTCATACCTCTCACGATTTGCGAGCATCACCGACAGCTCTCTGAAACCTTTGAAGAAGAGGAAGCCCCTATTGAACCAACAAGAGGATCTCTCATTCTGGATGAACGAGATGTTAGATCTACTACAGAAGAATTACCCTTTTCTTTCTGAAGCCAGATAATCACTAGATACCGCCATGACCTAATCTATTTCAAGGCAATGGATAGCTCCAGACATGGAGATCTCGCCCTCAACAACATATTCAACGGAATGGTCTATACCAGCGCCCGGTATGGTAAACATTGCCTATACATCCTGAAAGGCCATATGTTCAAGGGAATGAATATT
>NW_003298781.1:128107-243703 GCF_000151645.1 Tuber melanosporum
GCATTTACGCGGCGATTCCTCACGTTGTTCTCGTCGGCTAGCGGGATACACATGGCTCATACCAAAGAAGGTTACTTATTCCTCTAAAGATACCTGGAATAACCTCTAATGATATCTGTTTACCCCCCATGGGTATCCATTATCCATTGTCAGTGATGCTGATCTCCGTTTCACCGCCAGAATCTGGAAGCAAACCTTGACCTCTCTCGGAATCAACCATATTGTGGCTGCTCCTGGACATTATTTGAGTAATGGATAAGCAGAACGAAAGATCCCGGAAGACAAGACCGGAATTAGGAACATCATGAATGAATGACAGACAAACTGGTAACCAGCCCTCATTAAGCTTGCCGCATATATTAACCCAGGATAATCAGACACTTTGAGAATGTCTTCATATCAGGCAATCTTTGGCCGCCAATACCCTCTCTTATCTACAACTTTATTCAAGAATTCCTCTGTTCCTGCCTCTAATGACCACCTAAACCACCATCAATCAATCTGGAATAATGCCTACAAGCTGTTAAAGCTGCCCAATTCCGGAGCACCACAACTGCTCAAAACCGACAATGTAAACAGGTTCCTATTCCGCCAGATGATAGGCTCATTGTATATGGAAACATGTTTATTACTAAGGTTAGATACAGCAAGAAACTACAACCTCGATAGCGAGTACCTTTCAAGGTTTTATCCTTTGACAAGCATACAGAAAACCACACTGTCCACATCAATAAACACATGTACCGCTGCAATACTGCAGTTTTTCATACCTCTAGTGTTAAGCGATTCCACCCAAACGACAACTCTAAGTTTTCTGAAAGAATCCACTCTCGACCCACACCTATCATCATTGATAAAAAAGATGATGGGGAAGTTGAAGAAATCTGAGACCACGGCCTTAGGCATAGGAATGATCGGTTCCTGGTAAAATGAAAAGGATATCCAACCAGCGAAAACAGCTGGGAACCGATAGAGGTACTAGAGCATGCTATGGAAATTGTCAATAATTGGTGGAAAGGCAACACGCCAAATGAATCGCTCCCTCCAACGATCAATTACATCACCATGTGCTGGACACTAATGATGCTAGAGCCAGAGTGATAGCAGATGGAACTTGAAGCTAGGAATGGACTTTGGGTACCATACTTTGTGTCGAAATTTGACAGCCGGGATGATGAAAATCAGGTTATGGAACAGGCTCTGTATAGCCTAATGTGAACACCGACCTCGATTCGAATACTCTAAGGATGTCAAAATCTGTGGAACTTAATGTGAGGCTGTGACAACAGCTTGTTGTACTGTTGGTGAACCGGGATATTATGCAACCTAAAGACTACTTGCCTTTCCTCAGGGTAGACTACTGTCGTGATTGCGATAATACTTAGGTTGATGTAAAGCACAAATCTGGTATTCGTGACTATACTGATATAGATTTCTTTGAGTCGTAATGTTTTGTTATAATTTCCTCTTGTCACTGGTGTGACACTTATGATGAAGAGCTGATAGCAGAAACTGAAGTATTTAGTTTCTCAGACTCCGATTTTGATGATTATTAGGTTTTGTTTGTTTCAACAGTTGTTTTATTTAGGAGAATGTAACCGGTATGGGTACTCGATTATTGCTTTTCCTTTCTGTTTTGTTTGAAGTATCACTTTGATACTTGGTTGGTTTTAAGTATCATTTGATTCTTGGTTTTTTTTTATGTTTTGTTTTTAGTATCGCTATAATACTTAATTTGTTTTAAGTATCATTTGATACTTGGTTGTCTTTTATGTTTTATTTTATGTATCACGTTGATACTTGGTTTGTTTCAAGTATCATTTGATACTTGGTTTTGTTTTATGTTTTCAGTATCACTTCGATACTTAATTAGTTTTACCAAAGTATATCGATTGATACCTTTGATTAGTTTCATTCATGCTAGACATGAATAGATTTGTGTATTTAAAGACCCCCTGATTCTACGATGTAAAAGGTAGACTTCGAAAGACAGTATTTTATTTTACTTGGTTGAATGGTTACTTCTTTGTTCCTCACTACACCCTCGAAGCCTCCATCAGTTCTCAGCTCTCGCCTACTCTCTGGAAGAGCAGGCCACCAGCCAACTATTGAAATCTTTACCCATAACGTGATTAGCACCTTGCGAACACGTCACACATTGAGGGGAGTGAAGGTTGGTTTCTTTCCTAGTGTAGGGCAGAGCCCTCCTGTTTGCTATAGACTCTCCGTATCTGGTGATGTTCCAGGCTTTCCAGTGGAGGGTCCAGGAGACTTCTTTCCTGTAAATTCCTTTAGTGAAATTTGCTTCCCACTCCTGGTGGTCAATATCTCTATGTTGGAGTAGAAACAAAGCCAAACATCCTCTGATTTTGCTACCTCTCTCCTCTAGCATTGTGAGCTAGATATCCATAGGTTGATCTAACCTATATCTGGTAACATGGTCTTAACCACAGGCTGTGGTTAAGAAAGAGAACATATTCACCAGGTATTAGTCACATTCTCCATAATAGATATGATAGTTGGCAGGTAGCCAGCTCTACCAGAGAGGGTACCAGAGCTGATAACTAATGCAGGCCTCGAGGGCATAATGTGAAAACTATAAATTAACCGTTCAATGAAGTATATTGAAATACTATTTCTTAAAGTCTCCTGTTTCTATTGTGGAATCAGGTGGTCTTTCGATACACAAATCTGTTCATGTCCTGTAAGAGCAAAACTATTCACCCGTATCAAATGATTCATTTTGGTAAAATAACTTAAGTATCAAAATGATACTTAAAACAAAATATAAAACAAACCTAAGTATCAAACTATACTTAAAACAAACCTATTATCAAAGCGATACTTAAAACAAAACATAACATAAAACTAAGTTTCAAGTGATACTTAAAACAAACAAAGTATTAACCTGATATCTAAATCAAAACATCAATCAAAACTAAGAACCAGGTACCCATACACATTACATATACTATGTATCCCAGAATAAAGTACTACATAAGAGATATGGTAAATCAGTAATAGTGAACTTTCTACAGTGTGGCTTGCTCTGTGGCCTTTGTCTTTCCCTCTATCTCATACTTCGTCTGCCTTGGCCTCCCCTCTACTGCCTCCAAACTGTTTAGGTGGTGCCTAATATCTTCCTTCTTCTGCTGCCTAGTCTTCTCGAATTTTGGCCTGCTGCTAGCCCATAGCTGATATTTACCTAGTAATCTGCTGGTTGGTGGCATCAAATGTACCAAATATCTACTCCTTGGGCCGGACACCATGGCCCCTATTCTCAGTTATTGAGTTATAGTATTGTACTCCATCAGTGGCTCAGCTGCATGTAAGCTGTTCTGGACAAATCGAATATGTCGGCAGTTTAGTTGGAAGTGGTAATTTTCTTTTGTGGTTTTTTCTTAGTAATTTACTGGAACAGTGGCTCTTTATACTTTCCTGCATAGCATGTTTGGCTTTCTTTCTGTTATCTGCATGTAGATTGTATGAAGTGCATCTTTCAGGTGTGCAATCTTCTTGGTGCTATGATGGTCTTCTAGGCTAGATGCCTTACTGTTCCCACTGTGAGTTCTACAGAATGGGCACCTGAGATAATTTTACTGGGTGTTTTGGCCATTAGGCTTTTACAGTTGGGTCTTGAAAGTCTAGGCTTTCTGCTGGTATGAGGTATCACAATTTTCTTAACTCTATAGCTACCACTATATGCAATGTTCTGTCCCTTAAGCAAGTAATTAAATTATTTTTCTTTTTTAAAATAAACTCAAAAACCAAAATCGGATCTGTAAGACCGAGTCTTCATGCCACCACTGAAGCTCTTCCATGTACTTTAAATTGAATTATTTATACACATCTTAGACCACAATATGAGAGAAAGACATCTCCCTCATATGAGCTAATCCGAGTACAGCACAATAATTATTATCAGAGATGATAATATATATAAGAGTAGTTGGATCTATCAAGATATCAAGAGAATAGAGAAGGTACAGTTATTAACAGTTCAAGAACTAATTAATCAGACGCAGGATTGTTACCATTAGTATCTACACAGGTAGTGGTAAATTGAAGCTTCCTAGAAAGATGACTTTAAACCTCAGTAACTCCTGATCCCAAAAATACATATCTTAAGGATCACTTCATATTATATTCTAGGTGGCTATTTCACAGGATTTGCATCTCCTGGTGACCGTGGATTACTGGTTTTCAGTGGCTATTCTATAATTGAAAATTATTCCTCCAAATACAACACATACCAGGGCCTAGTTGTAACACTCCATGAGGTCCATTTACTTCTGTGGTCATGTGTATCACAGACCAAAACTGTTCCTGAGATTATAGTGTGGGTACGAATGTATTGGCTTCTTTTTGAAACAGCTGAACATTTGATACCATATCTTTACTTAAAAACTGTCCTTTACCTACAATGCTTGCCAAATATCTCACATTTTGGAAGACTAACAACGGTCTGAGTAGTACATCGATTTACTCTGTTGTACCTCTCAAACTTCGCCCATGTTACCCACTTATACATCTTGTGTAAAGGATCCACTTTGAAGACCAACATTGATGTATTATGTTGTTATTTGTAAACCTTAAGTCCTTTGACCTTATAGTCACAAGGAGTAACAGAAATAAATATATAAGAAGACATGCAGGCCCAGTGAAGGAAGCTTAAGTGGGTGTTAGAGAAGAGAGATTCCAATATAGAGTAGAGGTATGCCATGTAGGCCTATTTCTATGTAATTGACCTTAGTACTGCTAACAGCCTGCGGGATAATGGATGAAAGACTAGAAAGAGCAATAGTTTCTGCGATCATTTTCCCAACCTCATTAATGCAACAGATAGCAGGTATGTTGGTATGATTATCAACATGTACAAGTACTGTTTATTTCCAGTCTTCCACGTGCCCTAGTCTTGTATAGAGGCCAGATGATTTAGTTGTAGTATTATCCTTGTCCTTAGATTCAATAGACTGTGTCATAGGTAAAGAAGGAACAAGATCTTTTGATTGTATATTACTAGATATCAGATAGACTGTCAGATATCTAGTAGGCTCAAATCCTTCAAACTGGGCACGAAATAAGGCGATATTGCCTAAACGCCTATCTCAGAATTCTCGAATTATTGGTTGCCCTTGAATTTCTCTCTCCTTAACCTCATCCGGAGCTGAAATAGTACCTGTGTATGTATCTAACCCAACTCTACTCTTTGTCTGCAACTGGATCTAGAGCTTCCACTTTCTCTTTATCCCTTCTAGCTTTGCCTGACACTTCTCCCAAGTCCATGAAATATCTCCTCCTGTACTTGCATGAACTGCATCCGATACAGTATTCCATACCTACATTTTGGATCTGTTATCTGATTTCACTCCTAGTCTAGCATCCCATACAAACTGCGGTATAAGAATGGTTGTCATTTCTGCAGACCAGTTAACAGCCTATCCATGTGGCTTTTGAATTTCTTTTTGTTTTTCAGCGACAAAGGATTAAGTTATATGATCATGATCTTGAATAAAGGATGCATGTTCTTGACTGCTAACTAGTTTAGATAGAATAGAGGAGGTGGTATTTGATGCCACTTGGTGTACAGGTTGCTTATTTTGTGAATATATAGTAGAGATAAACTCAAGTCCTAATTGTTCATTGAAGCAAATATCTACAGATAGATTGCGAGTTGCATTGTCATGTGTACTCATTCGTCTAATCATGTTATTACTTGTAAACATTAAATAATACTAAAGTTACTAAATACTTGGAAAGTCTAATAGATTTTAGGTCAGAAATAATAGATTCCACTAAAGGATCCTTAGTCGGAAAATATTTTGACAAATCATTCAATAAATTAGGGACTGAAGTTCAAGCTTGAAAAAGAGGTAAACTGATGGCGGCAGCTGGAGCTGGAGAGATTGGTGAGATAGAAGTCAGACATGTTGATAAAGTAGTAGCTTGGATGACTTGTTAAGTTGAAGATAAAGAGATTACTGCAAAACTAGTGAGAGAGGTAGTTGGAGCTGAAGCTTCAACAGCTGTGACAGCTGAAGCGCTAGCAAGATAGCTAGAGGGGTAGCTGGGGAGATAGCTGAGGAGGGTGCTATAGCTGGAGTAGTAGTTGAAGAGGTAGCCGGAGTTGTAGCGCAGGAGGCACAACATGGATGTACAATATGTGAGAGAAAGGTTCTGCTGGAAGCTGAAGGAGTATTCACACTGGGAGGACTTGTAAAAAATTTTCAAGAGGCAACCAATGGTTGACTGTTACCAACAACCTTTTTCACATGTCAAACCATTTCTCAACACAATGGTTGCCACATCTTGCTTTTTTTCCCAACAGGCTCTTAGAAATTTGATTCCAACGGACTCTCCTCCGGTTCCGTGAGCCCTAAGGAGGTAGGTGCATATGGTCCACCCACCAACGACATCGTACATTGGGTGATATATGCAAGAGGGAGGTAAATGATCGGCAACGGGATGGAGGAGCGGACATTAGCGCCAAAACCTACCGGTAACAATACAGCACCGTCCTGAACACAGAGGCCACGCGGAATAAGAAGGATATAACTACCATTCTACTCTCGCGGCGCATTATTAAATAACATCCTGTATGCAGAGAAACTCACAGTAGTAGGTGGAAGGCTTCCCGAGTGATTGGGGGAACAAACTTTCTTTTAGCAGCGTTCTCCGAAATGAATGTGGGAATTTATATTCATAATATCATAGCCAGAATTTTTTGTTTTCGTGAGTGATTAAGCACTCTGATCAAACAACCTGTTCAAAGTCCCAAAAGGCTTGTTATCGCGTCGGATAGGTTCCGGGCTCTGCCGTGACATTGGGATCCTATATCCATCATCCCTATCGTCCAACACTCAGACTAATTACTGCCTCACACTCTGTTGCCTAGTCTTTTCCCTATTGCCCAACACCCACTAGCGTTCATATCGGCATCGACCTTCAAACGGCTATGACTCCAGAGCAGGAAAAAAAAACCACGGTGATCACTAACTATCACTCGATCTGATCGAAACGCCAAGCGACCAGGCCACAATCAAAAGTGGGGTCAGAAAGTTTTTTCCCCTCCCTTTCTTTCTCTTCCAAAGACACACTTTCCCTCATTGAAATCATTTGCTCTTCTCAACTAACTTACTAACTAACACATGTGGAAACGATAGGAGCATAAATAAACGATCAAGCCTTCACTCATCGGTCCACAGAATTCCACACATATACATCGCGATCCCCGCTGCTCCGCGCAGGTTTCGATTTCCTCAGTTTGTTCGCATCTCCAACAAAAGAAAGAACAAAGGAATAACAGAACCAAATAACAGACACCACCAAGAACCCTCCCTCTTCCGTACTACTTCCGTACATAGCAATAAAAATACAAGCCCAAAAAACACACTCCTATTTTCTTCCACGCACCCTCTACCTCCCGCTCTCCTACCTCATTCCGCACTCCCGAAGCCATGCTGCCTTAGCGCTCCGACAGACACCGTGCGACAAATCGGTGAATAAGTAGACCAAAGACAAAGCACCAGCGATAAGGTCGGTCGATCGGTCGGTTGGATGGGTTAATAGTTGAGCAGACGGACGGAGAATCGGCGGATAAACTGGAAAGAGAATAGTCAGACGGGCGAGTAAACAGGCCAGCGAAAATACGAACGGGCGGATGGACGGATAATTGAGCGGACGAATGAGCGGACATACGGATCATCAGATGGACGGACGGATAAGCGTAAAGGGGTGGAATGTCGGATACTGTGCATCTACGACCATCGAGCATCTTCTGAACATGTCGCGCATGTTCTTAAACATGTCAGACAAGTTTTGAGAAGGCTGAATGAGTTGTGAGCATGCCGAGCAGCACTTCCAACGGCCACTCCACATCACTGTTCCCATGCCCTCCACTCCATATTACCGGGTGATCGCCGACGACACACCACTGAACACAGCCTACTCTATCCATCCTAGTAGCGTCCCCGTGCCATATCTCATGCTAAATCCTCTAGTATCTGGAACAGCAAAAAAAGAAAACTATGAAGGCGCCATATAAGATGACGTGCAACCTGATAATTGGCAACAACTCCTCTCCGTCTGTGAGATTGGACTTAAACATGCTATGATTGTAGGGGGCTGAAGTTGGTCGAGAAGGTATTTTATGTCACAAAAGGCAAGTCCAAGTTACATATCATCTCCAACTGGCTGTGTCATGTTATTGGTGCAGCAGGGGCCAGAGCAATAAAGTTGAACTTGTTGGACGGAGGGTTTTTTTTTGGCTGCTCACTACTTATCCACCCCCTGCCAATACTCTCAACAACCCTAACCCAAATACTCAGAACGGCAATTCTGCGTATTCTGGCCCAGAGATACTAACCATCCCAAGGCAAATACAATTTTTCGAGTGTCCCTCTATAGGTTTGACCAACTGCTAGTCCTGTACATGAAACTCCATGTAGGAGAACCCTTCCGGCATCTCCTTTTTGCAGGTGTTACACATATCATGTGGAGAGTTGACGTGGATAGGTAGATCCTCGGTCATACTCATACACCAGAACTTACCCTCGGTCAAATTATCTCATCCTCGGCAATGAAGCGCATTTCCTGCACGGGGTACGTGTTGACTCGGGTCCGGTCTATGCGTTAGGGTTAAACGTGGTTGTGGGCAGAACGTCCGGCGTCTAGGCCCGGAGTGGTCACGTGACGTACAAAAATAGCGGGAATTAATAGTGGCGAAGGGGTCCGGCCCAAATTCCTGGATATACTACAGGGGGTTTTCAGTATCTTTGCTTTTCCTGTAGGAACATCTGTCGGGGGGAGATATATGTATTGTACGACAGAAAGTTCCTAAGGGCGTGGTGATTGGCAAGGGTCGCCGCCGGTCGGGTCGGGTGTGGAGTGTATTCGTTGGCACATGGTAAGGCGTGGAACAAGGAGATATCAAGTATGTTTGATTAATAGCCACAGAGATAGGTGTTGCCAATACTATGATAGCCGAGGATAGCGAAGACCTCCGAACATCTAGATTAGCACTCCTGGGCCCATACCGCAAAGAAACGCTCCACCCCGTGCACCGGGCAGGATTGAGCGCTTGGCCTCAGCTCTATATCCCGGCTGACTCTATATGCAACACAATTCCTACAATGTTTCTTTAAAATTCATTTACCAGCATAGGCCCCCGATTGCCCCCTCTAGTCGGGAAAGGCTAACCTGCACAGCCAAACCTATTACCGGAGACGCTTGAGGTTTCTACAGTGCCTCGTCAGAAGAGTTCATGATGATCTTACTAAGCAACTTCACCAAAAATACCACCTCGCCAAATGCCACCTCGCCAAATGCCAGCTCGCTGATTGCACGACGGTATGATACCTGCCCCATACAATATTACACACTACGATATGGTGATCCTCTATTCGAATCATTCTTTAATTTCAATTTCCTCCGAATTTCCAATGGTTAACCGATCCAGATATAAATCAAAGCCAAAAAAGCGAAATCCAAATACCACTCGAACTGAAATGACCAATGTGGAAAAAGGCATGATTATCGGATTTTTACACTGCCTCCGGGTAATTGCTCTGGTTGCTCAAATTATTGGCCAGCCATGGTCAACTATTAAAAGCTTTCTCACTCACGCATGTGAGTGTTTGTCCTTGGAGAATATTCCTTGTCCTGGTCGCACACCTGTTCTCAGCCAGCGACAGCATTGCACAATCATCCAAGCTGCTAAATCCAACTGGAAAATGACCAGATCAGATTTCAGGGATAAATATGCGCTGGGTGTTCCTCTTTCTACTGGTTGGTACCCATCGGAGCCTGAGTGATAGAACATGATTCTCTAAGAAATTTATGGTGGATAGAGTACTCAGAGATGCTAATATTAAGAAATCGCTAGCCAAGTCAAGACCCAAGCTCAAAGCTGTCCATATAGCTAAGAGACTAAGATGGGCTACTGCTCATAGGAATTGGACAGCTGAGGATTTTGAGAGAGTCATCTGGAGTGATGAGTGTAGTGTGGAGAAATCCAGGGATCCAAGGCAGCAATGGGTTTACAGAGAACCTGAGGAGCAGTGGCTTGCAGACTGTATTTACCCAAAGGAAAAGGATAAGGGTATTTTGCTTATAGTATGGGGGTGCTTTTGGGGTAAGAGAAAAGGTCCTTTGGTTCCTATTACCCAAAATATCAACAAGATCAGGTATGTTAGCCTCTTAAGAAGACATCTTTTTCCTGTAATTCATCAAATGATTTCCTTTGGTATGCAACTTGAAGATATTCTTTTTCAGCAGGATAATACTCCCGTTCATAAGGCATATAGTGTCATGGATTGGCTTGAGAGAAATTGTATTCAGGTTGAGGAGCACCCTCCATATCCCCCTGATTTGAATTCTATTGAGCATGTATGGGTTGAACTTAAAAAGCGATTACACCAGCAATACCTAAGAATTGGAGATACTCCAGGAGGAAAAGAAGCTGTTAAGAAGAGGCTTGGACAAGTATTACCTTTGGTTTGGGAGACAATTCCTGAGGAGTTTTTTGAAAATTTGTGGAAATCAATGCCGGGTAGAGTAGCTGCAGTATTGGAAGCAAGGAGAGGTTATACAAAGTATTAGCTAGCCTTATTTATTATTATTTTACTCTAAAATATACATAGCAGATAATTGATCATTAACCATTGATCATTTAGAGGTGGTAGTTGAGGGTTGATCGTACACTGGCGTCGCGCGAGCGCTGTTGACAACCCCACCTCACGGTCTCATGGCGCAACCGCAATTAAACATGTCTCAGATCACGAACACTTCTGACGAGGCACTGTAGGAATCCGCAATACGGGCAATACCCCGATGTTTCATCTTGGCTGCTAAGCTGTCCATTTACCGACAGGGTGTTCTATAAATCAAGTAGGTCGTTTTGTAACCAAGACACCCCGGCCGGTTTCCCGAACTCCAGTCTCAATTAGTATTCTAATAGATTGATTGGTAATTAGGGTATCCCTGTCACCGAGGAACTGGTAATGGCAGAGCCTGTGGTAGGAAATGGATAAGGGAAATACCCTATCCATTTCCTACCACACAAGAGGAGTGTGGCCTCCTGCGAGTGGAAAATCTCGTAGGTGCAGAAGAGTGTTTATGACTAATGTCCTGGGACATGGTTTAGCTATTTTTATGGACAAAGGTTCTCTCCTTCGATTACCTCCGCGGTCCACCGGGTCGTTCCCGAACTTCTATCTCATTTTGTGGGGTCTGCTGAAGCCTTGACCTTCACCACGGTCCCTTCATGGATGGTGGGCACGCGGTCCCCGTTTTAGTATCGCCCTTTATCGGAAGTTCTTCGGAGTATCATCGTATATCGTTAACGCCCTACGCTCCCACAATCTAGAATCTTTGCTAATATGTTACTATACTTTCGCACTCCTAGTATGAACCTTATTTGTATTATGGGGCTTCGGTATTTTGGTATTTTGTGAACATTGACGGTTTTCTGCGATTGGCTGGCCCATGGCTGTAGGCCTCCGTTACCACCGGGGTCATGCCGGGAGTTTATTCAGGCTACTGCCCCCCTCCAGGTTGCCTAAAAACACTCCTCCTAACCGCTCCCATGAGCCCGGACCTAACACGACTAGATAATGTTATAGAATGGTCGAGTACCGGCTGAGCATTGTTTAACTTCCACTTTGTTAACTACGGCTATGTAATTGGTTTGTGAGGTTGACTTAATGATAGTTCAGTAGCCATTACGGCTATTAAAGGTTATGACATCGCAAGGCGCGTAAATTCAGAATATGCCAGTACAGGAATAACAGGAATATCACAAGACACCCGTAGCCGACGGTTATCAATCCCTTCAATCCCACACAGATATCCTAACCCTCACCGAAACACATCTTTACACCCGGGGGATGATTAGGGTGCGCAATGGGCCATTTTAGCAAGAGCTAGTAAATATGTTGAATTAAAAAACGATGGGTGACCAACAAATAATTGACGATAGACATTTAATCTATCATATAATTAGTAAGATATTTATGTATTTGTAAAGTGGAATAGGATATAACACGCACAGGCCGTGAGACCGGCCGTTTAGCCCCACCAGGCCATGTCGAGGCTGGGCAAGGGGGTTGGATCCGGTGTATCCTGGATACAAAATTAGGCCGGGGTCAATAATAATTTGTGAGGGGAGAGGGGGTAGTAAATTGAAACGGCTCACAGGCTAGAGGAATGGTCAGCATATATTTTGTAGGGGCAGGCTAGGTAGCGATTAACTCATATTAATCACTTCCTAGGTTACCCAATTGGGTTGTAAGAAGTATGGTATGTTAGGAGCAGAATGGGAATGAGGGAACGCATTATATATACTAACAAGCTGTCACGCCATAGCAAGTAAGCATTAGTTGCAATTAATAGGAGTGCTTTGGGAGGTTTGCAAACAAACTAAGATAGGGAAGAAGGAATTAGTCGGTGTTTAGAGTAGCCACTAACAGGAAGCTCGCAACACCTACCTTCTGTTGGGGAAGCAAATGGTGAGTTAGCTTGAGATTAATAGCGAAAAGGGATCCGAACAATTGCTAATTACATACAATCTGTGTCCTTTGGAAAGATATGTTAGTAAAGCAGAATCAACCGATGGCTGAGAGCAGAATGTGCTCCTTACAAACTCAACACAGTGGCGGGCCGGGTGTCAGCAATTTCCGCATCCGGGAACGCTAGCTGGGGGTGCTTACTTACTTGCTTGCAGACACAGTAAACTGGATGTCAACAATCACTGAATCCAGGGGCAGTAATTGATCTAGTGTGCATACGCTCTACGACACTCAGGTAACGAGATGTCAGAAATTGCCATGTTCGAGAACAGTTGTTGATCCTGTTCACTTACATTCTATAATATTTAGCACACCAGAGGTAAGCGACCGGCTCATCCGGAGCCACGGCTAATTCAGACAACATACCATCTACAATCCAAGCAAGCCAGAGGTCAAAATTGCCTCTGCTCCAAAAAATGCTTGATTGGGTTTACTCACTTGAGCCCGGGTTCCACCTGTTCACCTACTCGTTACAAGACTCAGAGAACCGGTAGTTAGCAGTCACATGGTCCCACAGTAAAGGTTGATCCGATTTACTTACACACTACAGCACCCAGCAAACCAAGGGTCAAAGATTGTCTCGTCCCAGAGCCGCTGATGGTCTTGCTCATTACTTGCTACAACATTCAACGAGCCGGATGTCAGCAATAATGTTGTGCCCGGACAGTGTGTGATCCTCCTCACGTACTTCCTACAACACTCAGTAAGTTAGGATAAGCAATTGCCTCGCCCCAAGACCGCGGTCGATCCCATACACATACCTCCTGCAATACTCAGTGAGCCAGGTGTCAACAACTGCGTTGCCCGAGAATGGTGTTTTGTCTTGTTCACCAACTCTCTACAACACTCGATGAGTTAGAGGTTAGGAATTACCCCGCAATAGAATCGTCCTAGACCCGATTTACTTACTGACTAAGATACTCAGCGAACCAAAGGTCAGCGATTGCCTCGTCTCAGAATGTTGTTTGATCCAATGGACCTACAAGCTACAACACCAGGCAAACTAGTGATCAGCAATTTCCCCGTCCCAGAACCGTGGTTTATCCTGTTTGCTTACATTCTACAACTCTCCGTGAGCCAGAAGTCAGGAAAAGCTATATCCAAGGACCATTGTTGATCTTGATTACTTACGCTTTACAATACTCGGAGAGCCTGAGGTCAGCGATTGTCACGTTCCAGAACTGTGTTTGATCCTATTTACTTACACACTAAACCCACAGAAGAGGAGATGTCATCAATTGCCTCCGTCGAAGAATCGTGGTTGCTCTCATTCACTTACTGTCTACAACGCTTGTAAAACTGTCGGTGAGTGACAACTGTGGCTGAGAACCGTGGTTGATCCGGTTCATTCACAAACTTCAACACTCAGCGAGCGAGTATTTGCGATTGACTAGCTCGAGAACTGCCATTTATCCAGTTCACCTCCCAGCTACGATGTGAAGAAGCCAGAGGTCAACAATTGTCCGCTCCCACAACGTCGACTATCCTGTGCACTTACTGGGTGCGACACTCGGTGAGCCACGGGTCATTTATTGCCTAACCCGGTCACAGCCTTTGACCCGGTTGACATACGTCCTATGACACTCAGCAAACAAGCTGTCAGAAGTTTCCGGGGACTATAAACGTTGTCGATCGGATTCACCTACTATCTAAAACACTCACAGAGCGAAGGTTCAACAATTTCCTCGCCCGCAGGGTACTTTGTCCGGTTCACTTACTTCGTACAACACCGGCGAGTGAGTGGTCATCAATCGCCTTGTCCCAGAGCCGTGGTTAATCCTGTTCACTTACGTACTACAACGCTCAGCGAGCGAATAGTCAGCAATTGACTCGCTCGAGAACTGTGATTTATCCCGTTCACTTAACATCTACGACGCGAAGAAGCCACAGGTCAGCAATTGTCCGCTCCCAGAACACTGGCGATCCTGTTCACTGACCGGCTGCAGGACTCAGCAGGCGAGGGGCTAGCTATTGTGTTGTTTGAGAACTGTTGTTGATCTTGTTCACTTACCGCCTACGATACATGGCGAGCTACAGGTCACCAAGACTACTTAGTGTTGTTCACGAGCCGGCTCGAGCCGACAGGACATTTGCTAGGGTCTCCACGACACTTCTGCATACTGCTACTGTCATTCAAAAACAACAATCAATTGTATATAGTGGCTTGAAAATATATACAACTAGCCAAAGGACCTTCCGACTATCCCCAAGTCCAATTCTTGGGCAAGCTCACCATCTCTTTCTGTGTCTGCCTCGTAATTTCCATCTTCTCCACGGGTTTCCAGTACCTCTTCCCAGGTTTCCACCTCCGGTAGCCCAAGACAGGCCTTGATTAGCATGAGCAATCTGATAGTGCAACCTACCATACGATCGCGCTCCCTCGTAAAGATATTGCCGGCAACAGAGAAAGCCTGCTGAGATGGTACACTAGGTATTCCCACCATGGTCCATGCCAAAATAGTTAGCAATTGCGTAGGTAAAGGGGATATAAGGTACCTCAAATATACCGTGTAGCCAGAACAGAGAAATAACCGTGTGCTATTAGGGCAAGGGAGGGAAATTGATGTGCATGCAACTTCCACCACTGTACAGGGTCTGCCCTGCAGTCCGCACAGTCTTCCTCATGGTAGAAATCGACTATAGAGCCAATTTGTGACTGGTGTGTTGCGTTCTCTTGTGGGCCAGAAACAAGATCATTAAAACCGACTTCAGCGTGCGTTTTGGAAGAACCAGTACTCGTTCCTGGCCTCTCTGGTCCGACTGGAAGCTGTACTGCAGAAGACATGCTATGGACCTCCGATATATCAATCTTCCCACTAGCATGAAGCTGACCATGTTTCTTGCTTGCATAGTAGTCATTGTAGACCCTATGAAACATTTCCTTCACATCCTCAATCTATTCCGGCACCCACTGAAGATTCTCAAATACCTTTAACATCACCCGAGGATCCAGCATAGTAGCTACAGCCTGCCTCCAATGGCTATCCATCTTTCGCCAGTATAGATTAAGTGTTCTATAAACCTCATCAGCGGCAGCCCCGAGTAGGCATGATGTTATTGCATTGAGCTTGCAGTCTTCACGAGAAGAGTTCTCCCTTGCGGTCTGAATTAGTTGGTAGAGCTTATTTTGAGTGAATTGATAGTACAGCACTTGTAATGTGAGGATGGTGTAGGTTGAACTGCTTGCAAACCTCATTGCCAAGACAATGAATTGAAGGATATCTTGTAATTTTGTTAATACTATCCAGTCACCTCGGTCCATGATCAGTTGTGCACGCTGGAAAATACAGGAAGAGTCAAAGTTCAACAGGCATTCCAGTGCGGCCTGGAGCTCCAAGGCCCAGTTGCTCATTTTATGTGTCAAATTCCACCACACACGAAGATGCAGAATAGGTGCCAACTATTTAATCTTTACCGCTTGCGCCTCCGTTTTCATTCCTTCACACAGTGTTGTTAAGGATCAAATGTTTCCAATAGCCCTTCGCAGACTATCCAATATTGCCGCCAGGCTTATTGTATTATTGCACCCTTCTTCCCACCACTGAAGAGCCACCTCTGCCTCATGTGCGTGTAATTTCAAACTTATAAGAGCCAACTGTGGCATCAGATTAAGAACATGTACTAGGCAGTAAATTTGTCTATTGCGTCGAGTCCAAGATGTCAGTTAAAGTTCAACCTCAAGAAATATCGCATCTTTGACAGAGGCATTGTCGGTGGTAATGCAACTGGTATTAGCTTCAATATCGTACATTTGTAACACTATTATTATCGCGACAGTCATATTTTCCACAGTATTTGAACCACGCATATGTTCAAGTCCTATGTGTGTGCACACCAGCCTGAGATCAATATCCATCTAGTGAGCAGTAATTGCAAGGAAGGAGATTTTATTTGAAGCACTCCAAGTATCAAGAGTCAAGTTATTTCATACACCTTCAGGGACATGTTGCTGCAATCGCTGGCGGACCATATTAAAAAGACAGCAATAGGGTACTTTATGTATATCATGATAAAGCATGGAGCTGCTAACCTGGGGGACTTGAATATTATGAAAACGCATGAGGTTCTGGAAAGCATCACACTCAATTGTTCACAATGCAGTATTGTCTTCCAGCACCATCTCAGCCAGGGGCTTTTGGTATTGTTATTCCTCCAATATTTCCACAGGCTGCCGCGTTCCTGCAAGATAACCTACTATGGTCAATGAATTTGACCCAGTCCGCTTGCGTTTTCCCTTAGTCATAGTGTAAGCTATTTGCTTAATTACACTTTTTCAGTCCTCCTCCTGAGATAGTAGCTGAGCATGAATTGAACAGAAATGCCTTCCAAATCTGGTTGTAGTGGTATAGCTTGCCTTATAGGGACCCCATTTATGTTTACTATGGCAACTGTAAACTATATACTTCTCCTGCACATCTCCTATCGCACTGAGAATCCGTTGTCTTATGATCAATTGTTTCGCATGGAGGTATCCAGTAAATCATGAATCAGCCTTGCCACTGATGGTAGCTTCATCGTACAAAATACTTAAATAGTCACAATCATTAGTCCATGTCCCTAGACAATTAACTTGATCAGTAGCACTCAGAAGGACTCCACTTACCGCATCGTCCACTACGCTGCTCACGAAAGCCACCAGTTGCCCCCTCACTCACGCTTGCTGTGCTCAACCTAGCCAATACAGTTGGCACCGAGGTTAATTTGGTTGCATCAGATGACATGGTGTACTAGCCACCTAAGAGGATGCGGATATGCGAACTGCGACAGATCGTCTACCACCTGTGTTGCTACGCTTATGGTCCTTCAAGGCCAGGAGGGGGGGGGTCGAAAGCTGGGAGACAGCCAGGTGGTAGGATGTTTTTCGATCTCATTGTAGGCCACTAGAAAGTAGTGGCAGAAGGCCGGTAGAGGGAGTAGTAGGCAGAGTAAATTGTATGTGGAAGCAGTACGTAGTGGTAGGAAGCATGAAGTTGTGGCGGTTGGAGGTTGCGATGGTTTAACAGATATGCGGCACCGGTGCCAAGTGATGCGAGAGAGCTGGCTCGTGGACCCTGTTCGAGCCCCCCCCCAGATCAAGGCTCGAGCCTGGCTCGAGACCGCTCGGCTCGTGAACAACACTATTTTAATTATTGGTTGGTTACTTGGTTGGCAAGTCAAGATATGTTTACTAAGAGTATTTTTAGCCATCATGTTTTCTTTTTTTGATTGTAATAGTTTGTTTATGCCATAACCTGTACGGTTCAACGATAGTCAACATGGTAGGTATCACCTTGTTGTCATGAGCTCAAATCAGAGTAAATTCCGCTCCCTCTTTCTACACAATGTATCCAGTCATTGTCTTTACCCCGATCGCTTGCTCGAAAGTACAATAAACACGTCGCCAAACTCTACTCCCGGAACACTCGAGTACAGTCCAGCACTAACAGGAACACAATCGCCTTGCCTATAGCCAGGGGGTAGGTCCAGTAACTCCCATCCTTTGAGCAATTTATTGCATCCCCCGAACTCATTATATTATTTTGATAGACAGAAAACGGGTTGATCAAGTCAACCAATTCTAGTTCTGGCCCTGCCATAAAGCTCTTTACGGATTCCTCTCTTGCCGGAGAAACGGGGTTGTTGACTCACGGAATGAGAGGGATAGACTGTGTATGAACACCACACACCATACCAGGACTCACCCACACGATTGAGAAAATTCCGGGTGCCTTCTTCATTGATTATTGATCGAGTAACTGGCGTTTTTGCTTTCTTTTGGTTGGGGACACTTTCTTTTCTCCTTTCCCTTGTATTTTCACACTGGCTTGGAGCATCAAGGCAACGGAGGGAAAAAAACGAAAAATATGTAAAAAAAAGAATAGAAAAAGACGAAGAAAGATAAGACCAGAGGGGAAAAATAAATTAAACATAATTAGACCATTATTATGTATAATGCCCATTTGTTTGATTCCATTTTCTAGTCAACTGTGTCGGCTTCTGGTGAATTCATTTGTTTGGGTTCCCTTTGTTTTCTAATTAAAAACAAGATCTTTAACTTTTTTTTACTTTTCATTTCTATTTTGTGGGGTTCCCTGCTTTGTCTAGTTCTTTGTGATACGGATCATGAGAACTCACTCGAGAGATTTTTCGGTCCGGAATTTGGTGGAGACAATCGATGGCATGGGGTGGTGGATTGGATGGATTGGGAATTTAGGTTTGAGTCTCCTTGTTGGAATGGACAATAACCTACGGACGGTATACCACAAAGCCGCTCACAAGGATAATATTTGGACCTACCCACCCACTGGTGTGAACTTTCCATCATGCGAATCGGTTCGATTGGGCTTTCCTCACCCAATCTCTCCTCTTGTCCAATATCACCAGTCTCACAATATACACAATCAATAATCGGAGAAAGAGGAAAGAAACGAGAGAACCTCCGGAAAATGATGTCGGATCAGCGGGTCGGACAACGCGGTGCGGGAATACGGGCGGCAGCAGCACCGGCGCCGCCAACCAAAGCTCAGCTAGAAACCCTTGTGGAGAGTCTCAAAGCGAAAATGGAGGCTCTGAACAGGGATAAGGTAGCACTAAGCGTGACGATCAGTGAACGCGAGGCCCAGCTGAGTGACTTGAGCAACCTCGCGGCCAGATATGAGCGCACTCAAAGAGTCAATCAGGGCCTTACCCTAACCATAGAAAAGCTCAATCGGCTCTTTCTTGAGCGCGAAGCCGAGGAGGAAGGTATTGACTTCCCAGATGGGGACAGAGCAAAGTGGTTCAGGGGCATAGTGGGTCTACTTAGGGTAAAGGCCCGGCTAGTTAGTTCGGTCGAAGATGTGTTGATCGATGATGCGAAGACCTGTGGGCTAGATGTGAGCATGGATAGGGTCATGGTGATGCTGATGTTGGAAAACGAAGTGGCGACAGGAGGTGGGGAGAAGGGCAAGGTCCTGCAAGAAACGACCACACCCTTAACGACGCTAAATCGAACCCTCGGATCAAGTATCCGCCAGGCACTCCTAGCTGTGCGCAGGATCGCAAACACACAAAGAGCGGGTGCAGTCGGGCCTGGCCCCCTCGTCTTCCACTCGCCTTCTGGCCGCTTCGACAGTAGCCAACCCTTCGCTAATGAGCGGCGTAGGATTGAAGCGCTGGGGCTAGAGGTGGCTGAGCTGAATGGCGAAATTAGAGTCATGAAGAGTGAGCGGAGGGGTGTCGAGGAAGAGAACGTAATCCTGCGGAACGTGTACATCGACTTGCTTAAGGACCAAGACGAGGCGTATGTACGGATCCTGGAGTTGACCGGGCAGCCGTGGAAGCTGAATCCTCCCGGTGCTCTGCCGGACCGTAGGACATATGTTGGGAGTGTGGGAGCTATTGAGCAGATCCGGAGAGATAGGGCTGCCGCTGAGGCGGCGAGGAGGGATCGTGAGGAAACGTATGCTGCAATGAATGACACTGAGAAGCAGGAATTTGACCAGAGGCAGATGGCAGAGAATAGGAGAGCGGATGACGTTGCTGCTTTAGCTAGGTCGAGGAGGAGGGTGACCGCGGCGGCCGGAGCAGTAGGGCCGGAAAATATAAGAAGGGTGAAAGGGGTGGGAGGATTTGAAACAGCGGCGGGAGCCATAGGGGGAGGGGGGGCGCCAGGAGAAGCGGGGTCCCAGGGAGAAGCGGAGTCGGAGGGAGAGGCTCGCCAGGCCGGAACTCTGCTTATGGAGGTGCAGGTGAAAGTCGTGGAGTTGCTGCAGGATCTCGAGAACCAGCACCGGGATTGCGAGAATGAGAAGAGGAGAATTCTCGAAGACGTTGACCGCAACAACCGAGATCACGAGGAGGACAAAAACAGGCTGCGCGAGCAGAATCGGAGGAATCATGAGCGGTGCGAAAGAGAAAAACAGGTTCTGCGCGAGAGAATAGCAACCTTGAGGACACAGATCGATCACCTGAATATCGCGGCTAGACTATATGAGCAACAGACCGCTGGCTTGGGGCTGGAGGCCGCGGGTGCCCCCCACCTCGAAGAGATCCATCTCGAACATGAGAGGCTGTTGGAGGTGAATATAGGGCTTCGTAGCCTGACAGAGAGACTAGAACTAAGGGTCAACCTTTTGGAGCGTAATACATCGGTGGAGGATGTAGATAGATATCAAGCTATGGCGTCCGGTGTCGAGGAAATGCGGGAACTCATGAGCTGTGATGAAGTACGGGCAGAACTCAACCAGAGTCGAGTTCTTCTGGAAAGGTCACTCTCCACACAACAATCACTCGGAGACGCGATGCAGGGCTTGATGAATTATGTCTTGTCAATCCGCACCCCCGGAGGGGAGGATGCACTTGGACCCCCCACAGAGGCCCTGCAAGCCATCAGTAGAATGCACAGTGACTTTCAAGAGAGCGAGCGCCAGTGGGCAGGTGCCAAACGAGGAGGCACCACGAATGCCATGCTAAGGAGGAAGCTTCGGAAGACAATTGCTCGGGCTGCCAGTCTAAGAGTAGGAGATATCGAGGATCTAACGGGCGATAATAACGCCTTAAGAGCCCAGCTCGCGGAGAACAGCAATATTGTCGATCTCCAAAGATGGAGGACAGTCAACAAGGAAATCGAGATCATCGAGAGCGAAATGCTTGAAACCGGACCTCACCCCTTGACCCCCCCTAGGGACCTCCTCCGCCTGGCGAGACTTCAAACAGAGAGGCTCCGGATGATGCCATGCCCCGACCTCCGCCAGTTCGCCATTTCCCTTCAAAAAGAAGCTGTACCGACCATTTATGATCTTCCGGATGAATACTTCTTTCGTCAGTGGAACGAGCTCTACGATGATGTCCGCGCCTGGTGCACGACTTACTATAGCTTCCAGGCTCACAGTTTGTTGATAGACTACGACAGACTCGTAGGCGATGTGCAGCTTCTGGGCTTCTACCTCCGTGACGTTCTCATTCATCGGGACTATGTGCCTCTTTTTGTCAATAACCTGACCACGAAATTGCCGAAAGGGCGTGAGGATGTTGCCACCGCTATTGTTTTCCGGATCCTTGTCGAGGAGATAATCGAGCCTATGAGGTTCATGATACGACTCAGGTTTAGGGACGCCACCCAGAGGTGGATGGTCAAGAGGCAGTACAAGCTTGCGTTTGAGGTGCGCGATATGAGGAATCATGCTCATCAGCTCCGGTTCCAAGATAAGGAGTCGGTTATAGACAGGAAGAGGAAGCAGTCGCAGCAAGGGTACTCATATCCTGGGATTACCGAACGGGGACCACCGCCGAAGAAGAGGGTCAAGAGTTCTTTGCAGAAGTTCAATTTTATAAGATCGTTCGAGGATGATGAACCAGTTGGAACCACAAGGGATAACGATGGTAATTGCCCCCCCCCCCAACGTGCAAGACTTTTACTAAATAAAAACCCCAGACGACATCATCATGAACACCTCCCGCGCAAAACTCATGCGCACAATTTTCTCCCTCTCAACCGACCCGACGAACCCCCAATTCAAAGAAATGCGTAGCAACGTCAGCAACGTAATAATTGACACCCTAAACCCTCTCGGACACACGCACATCCCTAGAGTGGCGGCAGTCCCGGAGTTACGCTACGGGGATGGCACGATTATCACGGAGGGCGTCGACGCCGTCCCAGAAGTAAGGGGCACAACCTGGCGTGCAAACCCTCGCCTCCACAAGGCCTTGCTCTGGGACATCATAAAGAGGGCGTACGACCTCGCCATAATGATGCGCTGCCAGCGGACAAACATCCACCCCCTAATGCATGATTTGCCGTCAATGATGAGGTTCGATCACAGACACTTTACCATTGTGAATTATCCAGAGCCCACACCCCCCGCCGAAAGGGCTGCCATGGATTCCTGGTTTGCACAGTCGTCGTCCGGGCCGGGCATTGTCGGGTGTGCTCGGAAACCAATATGTGAAGTCTTGCCTGCACTGCTCAGAAGGGGGGATCCCGAATTGGGGAATTACTCTTGGAGGGATAGGGTAATAATTTCAAAGTCTAAAGTTTATGTCGGAGGTTTGTGCTCTTTGAGGTTGCTTTCATTATGTTAATGTGCGGTTTTTTCTAACTGTGGGGTATAGGCGAGGATGACAGGCAATTCTATAATATAGCCCCGCGGAATAATCCGTTATATACTGTCGCGGAGTATCCATTCGCGACTGACCCAAGCCTAGCCACCGCTCCTGAAGAAACAACTATAGAAGGTGGTGGCAGCGGCGGTCGCACTGGGCCAGGAGCAGGGGGTGGTCGATGTGGTGCAGCGGCACTAGTAGAAGAATGCTGAGCTGCTGGAAAAGCCGCATACGGCATGGGCCCAAGCTGAAGAGAAAGACGCCAAACACTGCGGCGACAGACGGTGAACTTCGTATTCTGAGATTATCTTTTCGTTTCAAATCCGGTCATGTTGGGAGGATTTTTATCTATTATCTTTCTCGTACCCCCCATCCCCTCTGCATTTTACTATAATTCGAATTAATTTTGGGATTAATTGATTGATTGATTGATTTTTGTTTTTTTTAAGCACCTCCCACAAATATGGATTTTGCGTACCCGGGTAGGGTTGGTGCCGTTGAAGCTTACAGATGCGAAGTAGTCTGTATGATTTCCCCAACCCCCTGAGCCATGGCTTTCGCGAGAGGAGCTTTTCATATGATATTCTCTACAACTCTAGTCCTAGCAGGTCTTGCCATCCCGGGCCCTGTCCTTCGTTCCATATTCCCTGGTTTTTCTTCACATATTTTGATCTGTATATCTGGTCTGGCTGGTGGGGCAAGATAAAGTCGCTGTGGTCTGCTCGACTGCTGCGGCGTATGGTAAAGAGGCGGCGCGGTGTGGCATAGCATGATACCATGTGTCACTCCCCATTTATAGGACCAAGCATAGTATCGAGTGATGGCATCTGATCCCATGATGGAGAAGGCTCAGTGCGATTTTGAGTTTCAGAATGTGAAAAGAAAATAATAATAACCCGAGGTCTAATCGTATCGCAGCGTCATGCGGCCCCCTTTTCGGCGAAGTGTCGTATTTTGGTGCTGAGGTCAGACATGGAGCTTCCCCGAAGGAACCAGCGAGGAGATGACAGCAATTTGGGCTTGCCAATACGTGCCCCTTGATGATATTGAAGTCCAAACAGTAATCGTGCCACGGTTGTGGCACTCTTCCCGAGTGCCCTCCTGCTCAACATGACTTGCCATCTCAACATGACCTGTGGCTAAACACAACGTTTGGTGGTTTGATATTATGGTTTAACATAACAATGTGGCCTAATATGAAATTATAAGTTTAAGGTACAAAATACTCTAGTTTACATTTATTTTTCCCAATCTGACTTGTATCCTAATTTGTATAACAATAAGCTTAGATACTTTCTTTTTTTCTTTTACATATAATTTGAGTTCATCAAGAAGCGGCTTCTGCTCTGTACACAGTGTTTTCTTCTTTCTATTTTGTGCTTTCTGTAGCTATTTTTCAGCCTTAGTTTCAAGAATAATAGTATACTCAGTTTCAATGATGGTAAAGCTTCATTGAGCTGCCAAACCCTACTGAACCACCAAGCCCCATCGCGACACAAACTACTGTAAAACCATCAAAGCCCTATTATACTTAAAGGCACCAATAGCCAATAAAGCCATATTGAACTATGATGTTACATCAAGGTGTAAAGTTACGTTTAACCACAAAACTATATTTATCTTTATTATATTTAACTTTAATGTCACATTATTTCCAAGTTGGATTTTGGGTAAAGTGTGAGGTTTTAGTGAGCCACAATATTCTGCTAAGCGTCAATTTTGAGCTACAAAAAATTGTGTTGTGCCACAAAAGGTTGTGTTGAGCCACAGGTCATGTTGAGCTGGCAAGTGCTGTTGAGCTGGCAGTCACGATTATAGAGTTGTATGGAGAGTATAGGGGAGCAAGCTGGTCTGTATATTGGGATATATGTGCTACTGTATATTGTGCTAGTATGTATCAGTAGGTATACTCCTAAGTATTAGTGTGAGGGCATAATACCAACTGTGGGTGTATAGCAGCGTGGCAAGCCCACATTCCTATGTATATATAGAGGCAGATCTCCACTTTCTGAATGTTAAGCTTTCCTTGATTTCTAAAAGAATCAAAACACATGAGAGCTCCACTCTATGTCCACATCAGTGTCTCTCCTCACAACGAACACGACTGCACAATTTGTCTACCTCCATCACCCTGGGTATGGTAGGAACAAATGAGCGGCGCGTCCGGCTTAGCGTTTGTGAAGCTTTGGCAAATTCCTCGGTGAATATATTGCCCCCGCTTGCGTGCTGGCAAAATTTGATAAAGGGAGCTTTACTGATCAGGTAAGGCTACTGGGAGTGGAAACCGTCCAACGGTAGACCTATCGGAAGGTATTCTGGTCTCCCGTTCTTAATCGACTTTCTAAATGCTATCATACTCTCTTCACAATTCATCAGCCCTCGCATACACATTCCCTGTTAAGAAAGGAGGAGAAACACATTATCCTCCCACATCATTACCCTGAAGTGTTTGTTAATAGAAAGAAATAGAAATTCCATGTAATCCTAGGAACAGTATGCCTCCCCCCCTCCCACCTGGCTAGAAAATCTTTGGTATTATTTGTTATAACTCCCCACAGCATCACGACACAGAATTGGATGACCGTAACCAAGCCTTCAATCCAGTAGGTATAGCCTGCGTCTGCAGACGCGGTTGGGGTTTTAGGACTGCAGTCATAGTAGTACTGGGAGACCTTGCTAGTGATAGAACCCTGATATCATATATCCCAATTACCCACGCGGACTTTCGCCAAACGAGCGCACGGTACACCGGAGTGAGAAAGAAAAAAGAGGGAAAAAACATAGGAAATACAACAGAAATAAAATACCACCTGGCTATCTGTTCCGGGTGAATGCTCGCATCTGATTGATTCTGAAAAAGTGAGAACTTCCACTGCTCCGAGCGCTTCCCACTTAGGGACCGCTTGAAAATGACAACATAGAGACCGATAAGAGACCCAGTCCACTGGCACCTAGTTGAATCCGTGGTGGCCGATGCTTCTTTACATGGCTGAAGTCTCGAGAGATATCCTAAAATGTTCATCGGGGCAACTTCGTGGTGGCTTACGGTGAAAATGATTATAGTAGTAATCATAACAGCGGTAATAGCACCAGAAGCTTAGGCGTCTCATTAGCTACCAGTGCACTTGTGTTGACGTTAGTAATTAAGTTGCGATTGGTAGATGGAGAAATTGAAAATGTTCATATAGTCCGCGTTCTCAAAATGTCCTGATAATCTTTGGTGAGCTTGCAGGCAGTTTTGTCAAACAAGATGGGATTTCTGCGAACTATTATGAATGACGGAAAAGGTCTATACTTCACAAGCGGAGGGGGCGAGATCAACTTTGTGCCAAGGAAACTCTATCACATGAGTCTGTACAAGCGAAAACCTGACTCTCGGACATTGACCCGAAAACATTTGTTTTTGCCTGGCACTTAGCGAGCCATGTAGAGTATATATCAAATAGCTTGGAAAATGTTTTTAAAGCTCTAACATCCTCTGTAGCAGCTTTTATATGCAAAATACTCAAAACATTAACAATAGACCTTTTGCCACGTAAAATCACTTTTGTCTCTCATGTTCATATTCAACCTATAATAATAGTTGAACATCAGCGATAAAAAAACATTGCACCAGATGTGTCAGCAGTACATCCTGATGTAAATGTTCAGTTACCCACGTACAATGCATCCTAAATTTCTAGAGGGTCCAGTTGTGTCCTGCGTGTCTGGTTCTATACAACCTGACAAGAGTTTATTCTAAGCAAGTGTGTGCTAAATTTTACCTCTCAAGCTGGGCTGGTCAACATTGATCCCAGCTAATATCCTGACAAAAGACAGCCAGGAGTCCAGAGCATAACACTAACTGAGATGCCAGACATCAGGACACCTACTGGATACTAGTCTGAGGACTAAATCTAAAGGTAGCTATGGAAATATAAAATATTCACTAATAAATACAATTTTTGTCCTCTACAATATCAGGGAGGCAAAATAGCCAATCAGCCAGAATATAAATGTGAGTAATTGTTGTGAATATTGGAGCTGGGGCCTGACTTGTGTGTTTTGTTAAATATTTTTAAGACTGAATTCATATCTGTACAACCTGACAGGATTACAGTAACAACAGTAACAACACATCATGAATGAGGCATAGTGAGGAAAGAGTTTTCACATGACACATAATTATGAGTGATAAATATGTTATTATGTTCACCCATATGACCATTAGTTCTTTGATTTGTAACTGTTATGATTTGTTATGTTTTGCACATGACTCGATTATTAGTTATAGGATATACCACTGGTGAGTATGCCTTACAAGTAAGACTCACAGTTATGGCTTACATATATCATTATACTTCGCATATGACCTTATTATAAGGACATGTGTTTCGCCCATGAGACTAATTTGGGTCATATGAGTTGTTTATTGAGTTATGATTAGCTTATTTCTTTTCTCACATCAGCGTGCTAGAAGGTTATTGGTTTTAGGCATATGACTACTTTGGTCAAATGACTAGTTTGATATATATTAATTTCGGGTAAATGACCATGTGAAGTTCCCCGACTAGAGACAGGAAGAGTACTATCTAAGGAGACTGTATGGCTTAGAAGGATAGGCTATTTATAACTTGTTCTAAATACTCTCCTTCTCATTCTGTCACTTTGATGACCTTGTAGGCCATTTTAGGTAATCGCTGGAGCTTCATTTACTTGGAACCTCTGTTTCCTTCTTCTTATCTTTCTGATTGTTCACTAAGCTTGCTTTCTCATCACAGTAATGCTTAAGCGAGCAACTGCCCTCTCCGGCATAGGTGTTCTACATTCATCCTGCTTTTGTCTCGTGCTATTCAAATGTACTTTGCCCTAGATGTGCAAGTATCATACCTTCAGTATCACATCTCAGTATTCTCACAGTTACTTCTTTGTAGTAGGTATGCATTGTCCATGGATTGGTCTATGCAGGCCTCTGAAAGCGATACAGCTTGTACTTTTGTGTGTTTAATGCCTGTAGATACTCCTATAGTTATTCCCACTTCGCCTATCCTCTGTGTCGGTTTGACTGCTATGGTAGTTTTGGTGAGAAGATTTGGCTACTCACTCAGGACTCTTAGTGTCCAGCAGGTGAGCTCCCTTTGGGGAATATTGTGTCAGCTGTTATCCCCATCCCTCTTAGAGCTGGGATTGTAGATACTAGTCTGTATAGAGTACCACCTGATTCATCGGGTCTGGTTGAGGAGCATGTTCCTAGTGTAGGTGGTAGTAGATTCTACAGTAGTAACACCTACTCCAGTAGTATCACTCCATTTGGGGAAGTAGGTGCCAGAATGCTCCGTGGCTAAGCCAGTTCTTGGTTGGGTAATGCCTCTAGTGGCATCCCCCCGTAGAGATGAGTAATATGTTTGCAAGGTACAAATCATGCTATTGATGATCAGATACCATAGTTGGCAGGTGGCCTGCTCTACCTAGAGGAGGCAAGAGCTGCGCACTAAAAGAGATTTTGAAGGTGTACTGAGAAACAAAGAGGTAACCATTCAACCAAGTATATTGAAATACTGTGTGTTGAAGTCTGCCGTTTCTATTCTGGAAACAGGTGGTTTTTCAATACACAAATCTTATACATGTCTAGGATGAACCAAACTAATCAAAAGTATCAAGCCATACACATTGGTAAAACAAATCAAGTATCAAAGCAATACTTAAAATAAAACGTAAAAACATAACTAAGTATTAAACGATACTTAAAACAAACCAAGTATCAAAGTGATACTTAAAACAAAACATAAAGCAATACTAAGTATTAAACGATATTTAAAACAAACCAAGTATGAAAGCGATACTTAAAACCAAATAAAAAACAAAACCAAGAGCCGAGTACCCATACTGGTTACAATGTGGGTGGTGATGAGTATGGCTTATTCACTACTGTTTCTACAGCGGTGCCAGCAGTAGGAAGAGAAGAAAGAAACATAAAGCACGAGGTCTAGCAAGACTACACCTCACCTGTGCCACTTATCCCTGACTCACGACTGTCAGTGCCTTTGCCGGTTTGCTATTCCAAATCTCCTAGTATGGTATCTGTAGTGTGTTGACAGCCTGTGGAGTGAGGTATGGAGTTGGAGGAAGACTTCAATATCAGGGTCTAGTCAGCCAAGTACTGCTGGCTTTTCGACAGTGCTGTACTAGTAACCTCGGTCATGGTATTTAGACTGTACTGTGAGTATAGTGCTCCATGAATTCTGTATGGTAATTTGAACCCCTGGGCTAGGTAGCACTGGTCCTGTAAGTTGGCATTGTTTCGAGTCACTGTATCTGCATCACTGGGTGTTCTTTTTGTTTTGGGAATGTATATGGGTACCTTGCGGTTGGCAGGGGTGTAACTATCTCATTAAACGTGGGCCTATTGGCTAGTTTCTACTGTTAAGGAGGCTATAACTTGATTACCTTCAGGTGGCTGTAGTTGTCCTTTGTATTTTGTATTAGTACCTAGCCAGGCATGTCGGCTGGGCTGAGCAGGATTTTCTTTATCTCTGTTGACTTTGTATTTAGCATTCATGTTGGGGCATGGTGCGGGCATGTATGCGATATGGGGTACAAGATTTAGTTAGTTTGTAGTTTGTGGTATCTGAGCTGCACTAACCTGGTGGCCTGGCCCTGGCGCTAATCGTATGCTAATGTTTGACTGTATAAGTTTAAATAACATTAGTTTAAATTCACGTACTTTTCCTTCTTATTGCTTTATCAAATATAAAACACCTTTATGCTTCTTACCATTATCACAACCTTTATCACCATTACAACAAGAATAGTCTATACAAGGTATTATTAGAGAAAGATTACCATAGATATTACATATACAAGACATCCTTCTTCTACTATTACTAATGTAGGCCCAGGTCTAAGAGCTATTGTACAGTTGAGAAATGATAAGAATCGTTCCCTATCACCCAGAACTCACTGTCCATAACTGGGCTTTTATGGAATGGATCTAATCACTATGATTGCCCATCAGTTCCTATACCATTGAAGCCAATGGTTTAAGACAATATTCTACTCAATCACAGCTTCCTATTGCATTAAACGATATCTACCTACTATAATCTTCCATAGAGCTACAGGCCATTTTGTGTTGTGGCAAAGGGCTGATTTTAACTCCAGATTGCATCCTGAATAGCAGGATGCATAGGCTGATACTTTGTGACATAGGCCCATCTACTGCTAGCCTTCCAACAGTATAAAGAACGTATTTCAAGCATTGATATTGGTAGAAAGAGAGGTTTTTATAAACCTGGTCATTACTGGCCAGGAATTGACTAAATACCGAATTTGATACCAGAATACCAACTAAATGCCAGGACACACAGGCTGTTACTCCGTGACCTAGGCCCACCCGACACTAGCTTTCTAAGAGAATAAAGCACGTGTTCCTGTGATTGATCTTAGTAGAGATACGTGTTGCTATGAATGTGGTCCATTCTGACAATGTATTGACTAAATACAGAACTTGATGCCAGATTATGTCCTGAATAACATGACACACAGGCTGACACTTCTCGATATAGGCCCACCAGATGCCAGCATTCCAAAGGTTTAAAGGATATGTTCTGGGCATTGGTATTGGGCGAGATACCGGCTATTATGTATGTGGTCATTTATGGCAAGGTTCTGACTATGTGGTATCTTTGATGCCAGAATCCTTCCTGAATCACTCTGATAAATAATCTGATGCTTTGTGCTCTATACTGTTAGGTGGAGATAATCTGATACACTTCAAAATTCTGTAGGCCAATCAAGCTTCTCTTCTGTAGACAGTGATTGTCTTGGAAGGCTTAAGTTTACTCATTTTATTTATGACTAGTAAGAGGAAAGTTACTTTTAGCAAAGTAAGAATCGTAAAACAATATTGTATTGTTAAGGTCTTTTCTCAGTTGCTTGATGATACTTAAAGCTAGGGATGCTCTTTGATATTTATATTCTGCATCTGAGTGTTCGCCGACTACATCTTTTTATCATACAACTATCTACCTCTCTGACTATAACTCGCAACTTCAGGCATTCTTGAAAGGTATGAATAACTGGAAACCCTGAAAATTACCATACCCTCTTTGGTGATTAGACAATAACTAACTCAGAACCATACTGTTCCCAATGGTAGTTATCCGATTCGCAGAGTCTTTATACTTGTAGCCCAGTTCGGAAGTCGAACTGAGTTGTCGCCAATTATTTCCATTATAGATGAAATGATCAGTTTCATCTCTGGGTTGCTTTTGCGAATGTGGTCATAATTACAATTTCTTTCTCAGGTTGTATAACCTTAAACCTACATAACTCCTTACTCAACTGATAAATATCTTCCGGAGTACTTCCTACTAATCCGCAGAAAGCTATTCGACTAGATTGACAAATACCCTCCTGGTCAACCACTCTTGATTGCTCTAGGTAACAGAGTTTCTATCACAGTTGATGTATTAGAAGTTATTCTCGCGAATACAACATATTCCAAAAAATAGTTACAACAATGTGTGAAGTCTAATAGCTTCTATTGTAGTGTCCCTTGGAGGTCTAGACTCTCCTTGATATTGTAGGGTAGATCTAAATATAGTGGTCTCTCGCTGAGATCCTTTACCATACAATACAATCTCTTGGTGCGAAAACCTCCAGTTACCTCTCACTTGTGCCAAAGGTATCACATATTTGCAGCCTAGTAACCTTTTAGGCAGTTGACAGATTTACTCAATTCTACTTCTCAGACATAGGTGAAGGTCCTTACTCATATATCCTGCGGAGAGGATCTAGTCGGACAGATGGCAGTCACATATATGGTATTCTTCTGCCACCTTAAATTCTCTGACATTATAGTCAAAGCATGCAACTGAGATTGATATGTAAGATAATGTACGGGCCCTTTAAGTGTGTCGGAGGGAGATATTGGCGACTAGTGATTCCCATTCTAGGCATGGCTACCCTATTTAGAGTCACACATAGATATCAGCTCTGGGCATTCCTAACATATACCTACTCTACACTATCATTCAAGAAGTATAAAGACACTGTACTCAGTGTTAGTTCAGGTGGAGATAGTGCCTGTAATGCCTATTAGATTTGATAATGAGTCTGTATCCTTGCTCAATTTTTGTAACCTAGTCATGGTATCTATAAAAATCCATCTTAAGGTACAACATCAAAGATCTCTTCGTAGTCACCTAGGCATAAGTTATGCTTTGTATTGGCTGTGTCCTGTGATCTCTGCACTTAAAGGGTAGTATTGTTACATCAGTTAGTACACCCAGCTGTCTCCAGTTGTATTGAGCAGCATCTTGATGTTTCCTGCCTTTGGTTGCCATGTCCACCTGTCCTCAGACTTTTGTTACCAAGTCCACATGTGTATTCAATTGTAGTTAGCATAACATTGTTCCGTACATCTCACACACTGAACGTACAGGATGTACCTGATCAATTTTACTGATGAATATGAAGCATTTGTTGAGCTATTTCAGTTTTTGGTAAATTGTTCCTACTCTTTCATTACTACTTTGTACTATAAGACACATGGCGGTCAACCAGGTACAAATAATAAAATATTGGCTGAAACATGGTCAGTGCAACATGATTGGGGAATGTTAATTCATAAATTTGACTAAGTAATACAAAATAGAATTTTCCTAGCAGGAGATTAATAATAAACTTTTTTTTTTTTTTTTTTTGAATTAGGGGAATCGTTTAAGGAGGTTATTGACATATATCTCATCGAATCCCAAAACTATTTCAATTTGTTTGCTTTGGTTGCAACTTGTTTTCCTCGCTACAGGAAAAAATCCCGAGAGTACGGTTTTCAGTTTTACAGGCTCACATCATAATAATTATCATGCATTTTGGTATAGGTGGGCCGCCCCCCAACCCCCCCACCTTACAGCAACTTGATACAAAATTTCTCAATTATCAATGGACACTTCTTGAAAAGGTACCATATAATACAACTTCCTCTGGCGAAATTGTTCAAATAATAAATTAGAATGGATGTATGGTTTTTAATTTCACCAAGGTCATACTAGAAGCTGTTACTGTAGTTTGAGTCAGAATTGAAGAGGTTGCGCCACTGTATCAAATAGGTTAGCCAACTGAAAGGGTATTACGATTCCAGTCGTTGACGTAGAACCCATTACAGTAACAGAAGTAAAATAAGACAGTTCTTATAATACCTTTTGGTTTTTTAATACCGAAACGATTTCGCCTCCACAATCATACCCCTATTCTCACACTCCAATCCACCACCACATCCCGAATCTCTTGGATTAAGATTGCCAACAGACCCCACTCAGTGAGGGTTTTGCACCAGTGGGGTACTGTGCTTAGCTATCGACCGTCCTGTAGCATGAATCGCAATAGCTGCTTCTCAGATGGTTTTTGGGTCCTGGGGTCGAGGGCCTGAGCGAAGCACATAAAATGTATCAAGAAGGAGGGGAGACGAAAGAAAAGCAAAGCTATAATTTCCCAATCACGTTGCTTGACCATGATATTTCCCTAGATTCCACAACGTCAAAAGCGGTGAGAAAGTGAGGAAGGGTCCAAAGTCATGCAGCTTTCCGACACTCGAACCCAGATTGCGACACGCCAAAAGGTGTTTGAACTCCCCGACAGTCTCATATTGATGTCGGGTCGACGATATAAGGATAAATAAATTATATTGAACTCACAAAGCAATGTACCTGTTTGACATGCTGCATCTCTACATGCTCGTCCCGGGAAAAAGGTATCCGGAAATACGCGTCGTGAGTTTGTATCGGGGTTAAAGCGCGCCTAGGGCTTCTAC
The DNA here is from genome assembly GCF_000151645.1 of Tuber melanosporum. NCBI lineage: Eukaryota > Fungi > Ascomycota > Pezizomycetes > Pezizales > Tuberaceae > Tuber > Tuber melanosporum. Next base: position 161,531 of record NW_003298781.1, read on the forward strand.
CTTATTATTCTTCTCCTTATATTACGGGAATCCCTACTCCCGAATATTTATTTCCTCTGACAAGTACTAGTACCCGCCGCTGTAAATAAAAATAAAAAAGGCAGCCCCGCTCTAGCAATGCTGCAAGTGTCATGCAATATCAGCGTCTTCTCACAGGAGAAATTCCAACTGGCTGAGATGGCGTACAATGGGATGTTGGAAAAAGTGGCCCAGTGATGATAAATAATCTTAGAAGCTTGAACCTTACAGAGGCCAAGGAGAAGCATATAAATGAAGGATATTACAACATACAACAAGAGAGGTGAAGAGCGCCCAGTGGGCCTCCGTCGGCAACTACTATGATGACCCTAATCCATGTTATATTGCGCCGACACAAGTGCCTCACAGGATGCGGCAGCCCGAAAAAAATCCGCAGCAAGAGAGAAGAAGCCCCATTCGACGAGAACGTGAATCACGTATCCTTGTTGTTAATCACCGATGCTCCACGGTAGACTACGCCTATCATATCACGTAGAAGATGCTAGAAGATCAGCGGAGGTTTCACCGGAGTCAGGCGGTCGGAGAAGTATGCGAAGTGAGAGATTGGATTGTATATTGAAGCGGGGAAGTCTGCTGGGGAAGAGGGGTAAAACCGATGGCGTGCTAAAATGATAAAATGGTGTGACTTTGTTCAGAAGACTCCCGGCAGAGTTGAAATTTATTCACGTATTTAAAAGGCCCTCTCCGGCCCGGTTTGAAGAGGTTGAAGGTCATAAATAAATCAGGTCTGTCTCTAGTACATCCAGCTTCGTCTCTTTATATAACACGTCTCAATACCACCCCGATTCTACTCATAATCTTTGATACTGCCTTCTGTCACTTCACTCTCCATCTCCTTACAACTCATTCAAAGTTTTACCTTACATGTACACTTTTGTCTCCACTGCCGCGGTTCCTCGCTTTCCTCTCCTGTTCTTTCACTGATGGTGGTTCCGCCGGTCTTCGTCCCCACTCATTCTTCATCCCGATTATATTGCTCCTAGTTCGGGATGTTTTTATTTACCTTTTTTGCATCCGAGTCGCCATATATCCCGCTCCAGGTACTCGTATTCGCTCATTTACCATTGTAGTTTCTAGCAACACCCCTGCAGATCAACGGGAAATATAATACTGCCCGAAGCCCGCAGACCACGTTCCGGGTAAGCGCCACGGATTAATATAAAAATATATGCGGGAATATAAAGAGAGAGAACGAAACGGTTGGAAAGTGTGTTGGACAATTAACTTGGTTTCTCTATTTTCTTCAAAGACCTACTGTTTTAACTTTGAGCAGGAAGTGTGTCCTTTAAATACAAGTAGGTCCCACAACCACTCCACCGATCCTTCCGTCCTAATCGCGACATATCCACTAATTTTTGCATCATCGTGTAGGTGAGATCTTCACCGACACACATCCCAGATTCTTTCTTCGCAGATCATGCACATCTGCTTTCACCCCGTTTTTCCAAGACTGATACCCGGCATCTTGTCAATCCCCGAGTTTTCACACTCCAACCTTGTCACCACCGATCCCTTGCACAACCGCATACCACCGCCGACCGATACGAATGAAACACGAGAAATGTAATAGGAGAGATGTCAGACCAGTGGCCGTGGTATACACAGCAGTGAAAAACAACAATTAACAATTCCTTAGACCCACGCCAACAGGTTATGTTCGTCCGTGACCGTTTTAATAGCACCTCAGCAATTTGCCCATATTGTCCTTTCCTCGATCCACTATCACTTTCACCCTTCTTTTAACATCTGTGGCTAATCCTCTCAGGCGGTTTTTTCAGGGTTTATATTAATGTCCAATCCCGAATAGAGTACCCGAAATGCATCAGGGTCAGAGATCAATCCTTCAGCTGGGACAGCCAATACAAGTGGAAAGCTTGTCCAACTATAGCAAACAATGATGGCAGCCCGCCGACGGATACAGTATCTCAGGAAACTGGGGGTACCACGAAGCAATGCACGACCTGTCACGGATACGAATCCCCCTCGGGTTCCCAATCGTCGGCAGAGGACTTGACTGGACTAGAGAAGTCCCGTCAACCCCAGGTCTAGTCCAATGGCGAACATTATACCCACCGCAGAGTAATGAATATTTGAACCGACTGGACTGGTATTGGTCGGACTGGTCAGAACGGAGTGACATAACGGGAACCGCCTCCCTGGCGATCCGCTCAACAGCAGCTGCGAAACGGCAAAAACCTCAGCCTCGAAAAGAAAAACTAAAGGCCCTGAATAAAACAACACACAATACTTCGAGGCCTTTGTGTGAACTATAAAAAGGTCGGTGGAGTGTTTCGTGGTGCCGTCGGGCAGCATAGAGGTCATCCGGCCTAGGGAACTGTACAGAGGTAGTAAGGGTAATTTTGCTCCGATTCCGAAATATGGTGGAACCTTCTCTTCAAAAAACACGCATCCATCCTATCCGAGTCACAATATGACAATATTACTATATTATTACGCAATATTTGTCTATAGACTGATCTCGGACCGGCCCTGGACCTGTCCCGAACACTTAACCTCGGCCAGCCTAGTCGTTAACTTCGACTAGGACCGACTAAACTGTCCTGTCCTCGACACCAGACCAGTCTAACCATTCGGAACCCAGATCCCTCTTTTATGCGCCCAAGTTCTCCTTCGGCTCCAATACAATCCATCGCCTAGGTAAGATACATTCAGGCGAACAAGCTATTTTTCTACATCATTGGAATTGATTGACGATGACAGGATCCTGACAATGTGCCCGCTTCAATGTCACATCCCGCGAAATCTGAAATTAGAACGGGCCCAAGTCCTTTGGCCCTCACGGAAGTGAAGCTGCCTCAGCCGATACAATTATTAAAGTAAATAGATCTTCAGCTCCCCTTGATTGCACGTGCATTTGGTTTCCTTAACCTGTTGCAGTCCAAGGCATCGCACAGTTCGCCAGTCACGCAGTCCTATCATCCAGTGAAGCCTAGTCCTTCAGTCTCCGACAAAGCCCCCCGAGCACCAGCGATTAGTGATGGACACGATCATGCTCGATCATAAAATTTGGGTCCATGCTCATGCATGAATGGGGTCGAGCACACCCAAATTGTATGGTCGAGCATGATCGTGTCCATCACTACCAATGATCAGCAAAGTTGTCAACGTAATATCCACCTTGCTTTTCCAATTCAAAAAGCAAGAAAACTGATTACAATAGTCAACGCTTGATGTAAAACCAGTACGCCAACAATCTACCCATGTCTCTCTATTACACCTGAATAGAGAGGAGGTGCCTCCTGCCAGTACTCAGCCTTGTAGCCTAGCCAGAATTCGTCCCATTTGGAAAGGGAGGAGCTTGCCGCGTTTTGTATTTTGTAATCGCCATTGCGTCGCCATTCGGTATCGTCCTGCCTCCGGTCAGCTCGTTGTTTTCTAACAATTCAATCATGTGCGATGGAGTAGTTGTATTTTCTTGCCCTGTAGCATGATTTTTTGAACTTTTATATGTATTTCCCCCCGTGATTCATCATGCGAGGTTCTGTGAGCAAAGGGTTCCGTTGGAGTGGGAAGGCGGTTAGGTCCCTTCTCTTTATGAGGGGAGTCTAGTGGGACTGTTTGCTGTGGGTATTCAAGAACGCATTCTACTAGGGGGATGCTGTTGCTCCTATTTTATTCGCATGTACGAGCACCGCGCGTGTCGTATTCAAAATCAGCTGGTGGCAATGTGGTCGCTATGCCTCGGCAAATCGCGACAGTTGAGTATTTTTTACTGTTATGACGCCGTAATTGCCTTGCCACCTACCAGGTATTCTGAGGATATGCTACTGTCTAGGCTACAGGCTTGGTTGCCGAGGTGATAAGCGATTTCCCTGCTTCGGAAATTAAGTGGGGCGAAAAATTAGAAAATCTTCAGCCAGGATCGTGCTGCCTGTAACGGTCTCGTGAGGCTCCGAAATACCTTATCCTTCAAGCGACTGTGCTAGTATAATATTTCAGCAAATCGAGCAAATCCAAAATTTCACTCTCACTCCCCGAATCCTGTAGCCAGCTTCCAGCATAAAGTTTGCAATTATTTATCTCTGTCAATTGTGTGCGCAACAAGGCGTTTCAAACACTATTGTCTTTCCAATCAGGAAGAGTGCATGATACTCTATCTACACGGTATTGAAGGTCTGCGATGAGGGTTATCTCTTGCAAGGAGGTGTCCGAATGGCTGAGTGGGAAAATATATCAATTGGCGGATGGCAAATCCTTTCGGTACAGGGAATACCAATTCAGTATCTGCCGGTACTGTTACAGTTTATGGGGGGTAAGGTTTAGATAGGATTAATTGTCGGTTTAACGAGTAGTGCGGGGCAGCTCTTGTGGATCGAGCATCAATACCTATTTTTCCTCTCCAACAGAAGTATGATACCAACTTTCGGTTGGCCCTCCGACCGTTCAATTTTTTAAACATTTTCTTTTGCCTATTAAAGTCTTATTTGCAATCGACAAAGGCCACGTTTAATTCCTAAAGGGACAGGGCCCGACATCTCACGAGTCCAGAATCGCTCTATAATATGAGCAACAAAAAATCAAGGCTTGCGTTCAAGAATCGTTTCTCCCGACAACCGCATGCCCAGATAATACCGCATGTACGTATTTGCCCTTCAGATCATTGATGTATGTAACTACCATCTCGGCGGCCACTATCAATGTTCTCAGCGACTATAGCAGCAAAAGGCTGTTCATATAACATTACCCACTCCGGAAACACCAACTGCGGAAATACCCACTCCGGAAACACCAACTGCGAAAATACCCACTCTGGTATTACCACATCGGATAACAGCTTCGCTGGCAATGCCATGGTCAATTTTAACTCCCTATCCACTAGCCCTCCTGATGCCAACTCCCCCAACATCAACTCCGTCAATACCGGTGGAACTACCGGTAGGAATTGCGCCCATGGGGCCCGAGCCCATCCGTGAAGTATGGAGACATATTGCGATGCCTATACACATCTGCATTTGGGCAGCACGGAAAACGTGCTCGTGACCTAGTAGCAGGAATGTGCGCCTGGGTTACGGAAGATCCAAACAACAAGGAGATGTAATGGAAGCAGACATCAGGTCCACTCTGGATATGGGTTAACCCATGTTGCGGAGAACGGGTTATTGCGTTATTCCTCTTCACGCCTCTCCAAGCTCAAGCGCAGGCTACCATTTGTCATTTCTTCTTGAAAGATGACATCAATTGATGAACAGAGGACAGCAACGCTTGCTCTTTGTGCCATACCCCATGGGCTTTTCGTTCGCAGGAAACACCTCTCTGCATGCGCTGACGATGATTGTGGCACCAAAGGCAATCAATTTACGCAGGAGGTTGACAGCCTGTGGGAAGTTTTGGTTAAGGCAGCGGATCGGGGGAGTGCGGAAATGTAATTTGCGCACTGAATGCCTTGGACAAGTACAACGAAGTGTCCCTAGCTTCTCACATCCTTCACCCGAACTATCTCCCTGCACCACTATCCTCCGGTGCATGTTTGAAATTTATTGTCACACCCTCCCGTCCCACTGAATCGAACGTGAGATTGGCTCTCCTGCGAGAAAAATCCGGCTGAAAGGAGAGGACGAGGTCAACACTATTACCATCGAAGTTAATCACGTTTTAGGTGGAGAAATTAAGTACCTTGAGTCACAATGGGGGCAGCCTGGTTGTCTAATGTATTTGCGAGACCTCACCGAAAGATCCACCGATCGGACATTTCTTCCAGTTCTCTTCTTCTGGAGATCTTGAAGATGAGTCAGGATGTCTCGCATCGGGATTCGACGTGCCGGGTATATTAGTTGAGCCATGAAACGTCACCCCGGGATAACTCAATAAAATAGCTGTGATCTGTTCAGAGGAGATGTCGGATGTGCTGTTGATATAGGTATTTCTTGATAATATTGTGCAGGACTAGTTTTGGGTTAAGCATGCCGCATGACATTAGTATTAATAGGTGGCAAGAGAGGTGGTATAATCTATATTGCTATAGTTTCCCTACAATCAGAGATGTTTGGGGCTGTGTGGTTGTGAGGTCATATGCAATTACGTGAAATATTCCGAAAAACCTAACTACACCAAGATAGCTATATGCTATTCCATATTAGTAGCCTGCTAGATTCCCAGGATTCCGAATGGTCCGCGGAAGACTGGACTGGACCGTAAGTCCGGTCGGAAGTCAATTCTAGTCTAATGGTGGAAATTAGACTGACTTGGACGATCCGGATTATGGAACTGAGTGGGCAAGGACCAGTCTGAATAGGCCCACCAAGCAATAGGATATTCACGGCCCCTTTGACCGAACTAGCATCTTATTTTGCTATTTCCTGTTTTTATCACAGATTATTCCGTTCAAATAAAGAGTTTTTTGATTAAAACCATTGCTAGGTGGGTTATACTGCAGAGTATCAGGGGAGCCAGGATGGAAATAGTGCCTCGCTTAGATTGCGGCAGTGGAAATAGATTCATGAGTATCAATTGTTTTCGGAGCATTAGGTGAGTGATATTGCATGACTACGGAACACTTTATAAAGACTGCTCTGGGACTAGTCCAGAACTAGACCGGACCACCCTTGTTAGTCAGGTCCAGTCACGGTGTCGACCAGGACTGGCAAGTGTGGCCCTGCCTCCAAGACCTGACCGGTCGGACCATTCGGAACCCTCTAGATTCCTTACCATATGACTATCACTATATTTGTACAGGTTAACTAAAACTCTCAGACCAAAGTTACTTTAGGCATTTGTGCATCACATCCTTCCCCAGAAAATCCTAAACCAAACTGCCACAATACTCCCAAACCCTAACCCCGTTAAGGTGAGCAGTTCCGGCCGCGTCAAAATGTGGAAATATTTGAACGCGCCCTAATGTTGGGGTAGGTCAACAGCGGAATGAGTGCTTCGGCTCATACAGTGTTCTCAGTGGGCCAGGTATACCGGGCACAAGGAAAGCCGGGCTGGGCCAACGAGAGCTCCAGAGGATCCAGTCTGGCAGGAGCCTATAGGCCTCGAGGTAGCCGAGTCCTGCCCGGCCCGGCCTACGTATAGGGTGTATAGGCTTAGTACTACCTGGCTTTTGGAGATCGCCTGGCAAGATGGTTGTTTCCCTTTTGTTTTGAAGCTCTGTTCAATGTGACTTGCGTTCTCCGAAGTTGTCACCTGCCTAGCGAACTCTCTGTAATCATTACTACTCGGTCCGGTAGTAGGACATTTTCCCAATGATTTATTTCTAGTGGAAAGGACAAGTTAAACCCCTTGAAAACTATAGGTAGTCATACACATTCTCGCTCGTGGACCAAATCTAAACTTCCTACAGGCTTGCCTGGAGGAAGAAAAAAGGCAAGGAAAATATAAAAGAAACTAAATGCGAAGTATTTGGAAACCTTTTATAAATTTGACGCCAAGGTTTCCATGACAAGATTTTTTCAATGCCAAGGGTCCATCATATAGGCGCCCACGAGGCGTGATAGGCTTCCCTAGGCTGATACAACTTGGCCAATAGGGGCCTAGGCCATACCTCGGAGTGGCCTGCCCCGGACCACGGGTCGGCAGTTAGGTTAGTCAGGCCTTGGTTTCGAAAAACCTGTATGAGTCGGGTCGGCATTCTTAGTGGTGTATTTAATCCTGGCCTTCAATTTGTTTATGTACAAATTCCAGCTGGTGGTTGCATCCGACATATTATAAGACGTACTTAAAACCATGGGTTCCAGTCCCAGAGATACCTCTCTTTATAAGGGTGAAGTGTTCTAAGCAAGGAAACCACATTCCCAAAGTGTTATGTGCAATCCCTATCTTTCATCTTGTTTTTTCATCTTTTCATCATGATTTTTTTCTTCTTTTTCTGACATTAGAAAGTAAAGTGTGCTTTTTAAGTCCGTACAATAGATACATGGCTTAGAAGTATTTTATCAATGATACCGCAGTTGAAAGAGAGGAGTATACACTTTGAGCTTGACGAGAATGCTTCTTCTCATTACAAAATAAATGTAAAGAAAGTAGAAGCAGTTTAACGTGCAATAGTTTTGGTTGTTATTTTAAGCTCGTTGCGTCGTACCTAAAAGAAAAAATAACTTGGGGTGGGTAAGAAGACGGGCCCGGAGCGAGAAGTTCCGCCCTAATCGATGCCGCATAATGCTGATAGTTGATCGACCCTCTTAGCCGGGTGATGTAGGACTGACGAATGATACTTGTTTGGCGTGGGTTAGGTCAAATCTCACAAGACCATCAACCCATCTATGCCCCGGCCGGAAGAGACATACTCAAAAGCATGGATAGGGTTCGAAGTTCCTCTCTTACCCAAGATCTATGGGAGGATAGTGCCCAATCGCGAATTATGTTGGGCCCATAGACATAGTGAAAACCAATCACCGTCAGAACATATAGCGAACGCTTGAGTAATCATTCCTCAGTATGAATAATAGCTACAGCTGCAATTTTTCATTGGCTACACATGTATGTAAATTACCAGTATATTGATACAGCAGAGGGTGGAGAAGACCGGGGCTGTGTGAACGAAAACCTGCAACTATTGATTGTCCAAGAGAATTTGTCACACAGGATCGGTAGGGAGATAAGAATAGGTTTGGATAGAAATTCAAGATTGTCTGATCTCAATCGCATGGTATCTAAAAAAAACATCGAACAGAAGAATAGAAATAGAAATTGACCAACTCTGACCCAGTGTTACGGAAAAACGTATTGGAGTAGATAGAGTAGGTAGGAGATAGATATACGGAATAGTGTGGAGAGTGCGCTTTCTGAAAACAAAAAAAGAAAGAACGAATGACCACAGCTGGGTCTCGGCGGTGGTTTAAAGCGCTACACTTGACAAGGCGCAGGTGATACAGGTGAAATAATTGTGGACATGCACGTGCCTATGGCGGCGTTGGAGTGTCCAGAGCAGTGAACCCAAGCTTCGAGTCCGTCCGTCTTTGGGGGTGGGCCCTGTAAGCCACGGACGAGTGCTACAAGAACAACTTTAGTGTTACAGCGAAATTGAGAACCGTATAGCCCGTCTATGATCCTCTTAGAGGCCTACATTATTGGTATATGTATTGTCACTAAAGACTGGAGGATAACACTATAGCTCGCATGTTCATATCACTTTTCTGATTGATAAATACTTAATAGGAGTGTACACAGACTACTAACTACCTGACATATTGATTCCAACATCTGATGGCATGCCTGGATCAGAATTACCTGAGAGTACAGTCGTATCAATGTAATAATTATACCCCTACCATGCAACTATGCCACACAATCACTCCCTTATCCCACCAGCAACTATGGCTTGCGCTTACTCTACCCTAGTAAACGAAGATCACAATAAGGAGATTTATGCCCAATGTGTAAGCAGTAGAGGTACTCGGTTATTTGTTTTGTTTGATGTTTTGTTTTAAGTATTGTTCTGATACTTGGTTTGTTTTAAGTATGGTTTGATACTTGGTTTTATTTTATGTTTTGTTTTAAGTATCACTCTGATACTTGGTTAGTTTTAAGTATGGTTCAATACTTGGTTTTGTTTTATGTTTTGATTTAAGTATCGCTTTGATACTTAATTAGTTTTACCAAAGTGTATTGATTGACACCTTTGATTAGTTTCGTTCATGATAGATATGAACAGATTTGTGTATTTAAAGACCAACTATTTCTACTATAGAAAAGGCAGACTTTGATAGACAGTATTTCAGCATACTTGGTTGAATGGTTGCTTCTTTGTTCCTCAGTATACCATCGAAATCTCCTTTAGTTCTCAGCTCTCGTCTACTTTCTGGTACAGCAGGCTACTTGCCAACTATTGTACCATTGCCAATAACCTGACTAGCACCTTGTGAACATGTTACATTTTTTTAACCTCAGTAAGTGGTTAAGAACCTGTCTCTGGATTTAAGCGTGATCAACCTACCGATATCCACCTCAGAATGCTAATGGAGAGAATCTGCAGAATCACGGCACATTCGTTTTTGTCTTAAAGCCAATCTCGCGTCATTGAAAACCAGGAGTGGGAAGCAAATCCTACGGCAAGACCTTACAAGAAAGAAACAACCCTGGCACTCTGCTAAGGAGCTAGGAGAACCTGCAAACATGGAAGACACACAACCTCCAGGAGAATTTCCTTCTACTCCAGCCATGAAGCCTTCCTTTAAATCTCCAATCGACCCCGAATCCTGTAGAAAGTCAGATATGGCTAGTACTCGATGAGGGCCATCAGGATGAGGAAAGTCTCAGGCTCGGCCTAAAGAAGAGCAATTACCCAAAGCATTTGCACTGCCTAGGTTCAAACTCCACCTCACAGCGAAGTTGGCAGGAGAAGTAAAGGACCTCAAACCTGAAGCTTTGGATCGATAGGCAACTCAACTCACACACTACCTTGTCCTACAAGGGAAAGCTATAGAAGCCCCTACCACCAGACTATTCATTGGATCATTCGGTGAAGAAAAGGCAACCAACGCTTACCACCAATGCTATAAGAAATACGGCAGAAATATAAGATTAAGAGAATCCACTGTTCTCAATTACTTGAAAAGCCAACTCCAATCCTCTATCACCAATGTCCTCCTCTACAACTAATTCAACCAGCTCTAGAAAGTTAACAGAACACATGTTAAGAGAATCACAAATGTAGCTACGGATCTGATGATGTATAAGGACCGAATGAAGAAAGAAAGTATTTCCAACTATATCCTTAAGCGACCATTCCATGATGCCATACATCCTAGCCTCCGGCAAGAGGTAGAACCACTCGAGGAAGATAACGATGATATTGTAATAATAATTGCAAGGGCAGAACAAAAGGACACTATCCTCCATGAAACTAAGTCATACAAGACACAGACATCCTCTAGTAGCAATAGGCAACCACAATATAAACACTCCAATAACTCTGAAGAAGATACCTCTCGGGTTTTCAAGAAGAAAACCAAATCCTCCAAAGAATCGAGACGACAGAAAGGAGAATGTTTTGATCGTGGAAAAACAAGACACATGGCAAAGAAATGTCCAACGAAGAAGAGGAAAAGAAAAGCGATTAAGCAAGAGGTATCAGCCCATAATATTGAAACTAATAGTGATGATGCCCAGTTCAGCGAATATGAGGAGATCCATGTTGGATATATTGATGTGGAATGCAATAGTGTCCGACCTCCTGCTACATTGAAAGCACACACCACCCTGGAAGGTACTATTCTAATCAATGGCAAGAATGCTCGAGTCCTATTTGACACTGGCACAATTGGAAGAGACATGATCAGGAACGCTTTTGTCTCTGTCTATGGACTCCCAACTCGAGACCTTAACCAGCCCATACCTGTCAATATGGCAGTAAAGGATTCACGATCTACAAGCCATAAAACCTGAAGCGCAACTATCCAGCTTGCCTCCGCTGTCCTACCCCCTCAGGAAATGCTATTCGGAAACCTAGCCAAATACGATGCCTTGATCAGGATGCGATTCCTGAACCACCACAAAGCTATAATCAGGTGTGGGGAATCAACAATCGATTTCCCAGATCAGAAGGTCAGAGTCTCATACAAACTAACAAGCAGAGAGTAGTAAGCCACAGATTGTGAAGCAACTGCCCAACACATATTGGATGAGTACTTTGATGTTTTCCCTGAGCAGATTCCCGCAGAACTACCACCAATGAGGGAAGTGAACCACCACATCCATCTTAGAGACCCCTCAAATCTTAAGAACCAACCTACCTACTCAATCCCTGACGCATACAAAAACCGACTATGTAACTGGATAAAACAACATCAAAGGGGAGGGGTGATCTACCGAGCAGAAGCACCATGTACCGCACCTATGTTTGTCCAACTCAAAGCAGATGGAAAGAGAATTCGCCCCCTGGTTGACCTCAAACTGCTGAATAAAAACACAGTTATGGATAGTTCTGCTATCCCAAACCAAACCTAAATCCTCAATGCAGTTGGACGGGCTAGATTCCAAAGATTGACCTGAGCGATGCCTACTTCCAGACAAGATTTGATCCAGAAAGTCAACACTATAACAGTTTCAAAACACTCTTCAGAAGTTTCATTAACCAAGTTATATTACAGGGTGATATGAATGCGCCCACCACATTTATGCCAATTATGGAAAACCTCCACAGTGAATATATGCACCATTTTGTATGGGTTTACATTGACGATATCCTCATCTTCTCAAACCCCGAAACTGAAGATGCCTAACATGTAGGTTTGGTTGGTATTAGACTAATGAAAGCTAAGTTCGACGCTAGCAGAAACAAATCAATCCTGTTTGCTGATAAGCTGAATATTCTAGGACATGTGATAGATGATGATGGAATACATACAGCCCCTGGAAAAATATCCTATTTAACAGAATGGACAACACCCCGAAATTAAAAGGAACTCTTCAGTTTCTTAGTACTGGTCAACTATGTTTCCCAGTTCCCACCACGCCATGCCACTGGGACAGCGCAGCTAACAGATCTTACTGACAATGTGGAGTTTGTCTGGACCCAGACTTATAACCAAGTGTTTACTAATATCAAGGAGGTGATTAACAATACCGATGTTATATAGCCTATTGACTACAGTTAACCAGACCCCATATGGCTAATTACTGATCCATCGGATGTTGGAGTTAGAGCATGGATTGGACAAGGAGCCTCTCATTAAATGGTAAGACCAGCAGCATTATACAGCAAAAGGTTTACTAATTCACAGATGAACAAGGGAACAATGGACAAGGAAGCGCTTGCTATGATTGACGCTCTTGCCACTTTCAACCACATTCTAATGGGCAATATTCTAACCATTATTACCCACCACCAACATCTCGCTAACCATAAAGTGGAAAGGGTTCCTAGAAGTAGAAGAACACGATGGATAGGAGAAATCAGCAAATACAATGCAAAAATCATCTATACCGCTGGAAGAATGAAATATTTACCTGATTCTCTCTCCCTCCTATATGAAAACCAAGAACTCACTGACTCTCCTCTTGTTTATAATCATACAAGACAGAGCCAAGATAGACCTGACAACACCCCCTATTAACAAGAACCATCGATGGCAACTGCCAGTACTGCCTCTCCCTCCAATCCTTTCTCTTACACCATGTACAGATCTGTCGGAACAGAACAAGCAAAAGACATTGATGATGAGTGGAATGATAATTGCACCATCTGCAGCACAACTCCTCACCAGGTTGAACAATGCAGACTCTACTGGTCCCACTGTTATCGCAATACCTGCCCCTTCCACCAGACTGAAATTAAATTCGGCAATAGATACCAGAGACCATACTATATGATTACTAATGATTCCAAAAATACTAGTCTCAATACGGCAGAAGAAACCGAAGAGGTGATAGATCAAGTTGATGATAGATCGAGCCAACCTCCCCTTGCTCTTAATTCTGCCCCAAGACGACACTGAAGTCTTGAAGAACTGGAAAAAATAGCAGACTATGTTCATACAATATCTTACCTACACACTCCACAGTCAGCATTGATATCCTCTCACCCCCTAATCGATTCACAACTACTGTATGGTGGTCCCTTATGAGTATACAACAATGAAATGATTGTTTCTGTTATGCCTTCAACGATTCCTGAGCATTGTCGACAGCTTTATGTAAACCTTGAAGAAGAGGAAAACCGTATTGAACTGGTAAGAGGATCCTTTATTGAGGATGAATCAGATATTAGATCAACTACAGAAGAATTAACCACATCCTTCCAAAGCCAGATGATAGCAGGATACCGCCATGACCCAATCTATTTCAAGGCTATGGATAGCTCCAGACTTCGAGATTTTGCCTCCTACAACATATCCAATGAAATTCTCTATACCAGTGCCCATTATGGTGAACATTGTCTATACATACCGAAAGGCCATATGTTCAATGGAATGACTATTAGGAAATATCATTACCAAATTCCACAACAAAGGACACTATAGCGCGGACTGCAACCTCCAATATGCCTCAGAATGTATTTACTAACCTGAAATGTGAATCCCCCTCTGCGATTTCGTCAAACAAGGTGAACTCTGCCCCATGAATAAGGAACAAAGACAACTCCTGGAATGGAAAGCACAGACCGTTCAGTTACATTGCAAAATATTCGAATCCTACGGCATCGATTTCGCGGGACTATTCAACAAGTCAACCGGATATGACACTATCTTAGTAGCTGTGGATACGATTTGTGGATACACATGGCTCATACCAATGAAGGTTTCTGATTCCTCCAAAGACACCTGGAATAACCTCCCACGATATCTATTTACCCCCCATGGATACCCATTATCGGTTGTCAGTGATGCTCATCCTCGCTTCACCGCCAGAATCTGGAAACTGACCTTGACTTCCCTTAGAGTCAACCATATCATGGCTGCTCAGGGACATCATGAGACTAATGGCCAAGCAGAATGGAAGATCCAGGAAGTTGAGACTGCAATTGGAACTTGATAAACCAATGACCAACTGACTGGCAACCAGTCCTCTTTGAAATCGCCACATATATTAATGCCGGATATTCAGACACCTGACGAATGTCTCCATGCAAGGAAATCTTGGGCCGCCAATACCCTTTCCTACCTACAACTCTATTTAAGAATTCTTCAGTCGCGGCTACTGATGACCACCTAAACCGCCATCAAGAAATTTGGAATGATGCCTTCCAAGCTGTTAAAGATGCCAGATTCCAGAGCACCACTACTGCTTAGAAGCGATAATGCAAGCATGTTCCTATCCAACCAGGTAATATGCTAATGGTACATGGAAACATGTTTATTACCAATGTTGGATGCAGCAAGAAACTACAACACTGATGGTGAAAACCTTTCAAGATCTTATCCTTTGATGAGCATACAGAAGGTTACACTGTCCAGATGGATGGACGCATGTACTACCACAAGATTGCCATTTTCCACACCTCTGGTATCAAGCTATTCCACCCAAATAATGACTCCAAGTTCCCGGAAAGAATACACTCTCAATCTGCATCTATCATCATTGATTCAAGAGATGAAAAGAGAGTTGAAGAAATCCGAGACCACAGCCTTTGGCATGGGAATGATCAGTTCCTGGTCAAATGGAAAGGATACCCAACAAGCGAAAACACCTGGGAACCGCTGGAAGGACTACAGCACACTATAGATATGGTCCACGAATTGTGCAAAGACAACATGCTAAACGAATCCCTCCCTCCAACAATCAATTACAACACTATTTCCTGGGTACCAACAATGCCAGAAACTGAATGATTAGAGATGGAGCTCAAAGCTAGGGATGGGTTTTTGGTACCATACTTTGAGTCGGATTTCAAAAGAAGCGATGAGGAAAATCAGGCTCTAGAGCAGGCTCTCGATAGTCTTATCTGACCACCGTCCTCCGTCCGAATACTATAACAATGTCAAACTATGTGGAGCTTGATGGGAGGCTATGACAACATCGTGTTGGACTATTGTTGAACCGCGATGTTATCCAACTTAAAGACTACTTCGCTATCCTCTGGGTAACCTACTGTTCTTATTGCGATAACCCTTGGGCAGATCTACAGCAGGAATCTGGTATTCGTGACTACTGTGATTTGTATTTCTTTGAGTCTCGATGTTTTCTTAAGATTTTCTCATGTCCCTGGTGTGATACTTATGATGCTGAGTGGGTAGCGGAAACCGAAGCATTTAGTTTCTCAGACTCCACTTTTGATGATTATTAGGTTTTGTTTGTCTAAACAGTTGTTTTGTTTTGATGAATGTAATCAGTACAGGTACGCCATGATTGGGTTTGTTTTATGTTTGGCTTTAAGTTTCTGTAATGATCCCTCCTCGGACAGTCAGTTCTTGGCGATGGGTAACGATACCTCCCTCCTTCTTTTGTTTGTTTCCTTAGTGTTACGATAGTGCTAGGCCTCTGCCTACATTACTGATAGTACAAGAGATTTATCTTCTATCAGAGATGCCGATCATAAAGGTTCTCTAACTCTCCTTCATGAAGAACTTTTCTTGGTGTAACGATAATATTACAATAAAGATAATGATTGTAATGGTGTTAGATATTCGTTAAAGTAATAAGTAGGAAAAGAACTTAGAATTCAATCTAATTTTATTTAAACTCGTACTGCCAATACTGGTATATGATGAGCCTCAGGGCCAGGCCCCCATATTGTCACATCCTAGATACCACTAACTACGAACCAACTAAACCTCCAACCCCGTATCTCAAACATGTCCGTACCATGCCTCAACACAAACACTAAATACAAAGCCATTAACAGTAAAGAAAAGTCCTCCTCAGCCCAGCCTACTCACCAGCAAGGTTACTGGTACAAAATACAAAGTTTCCACTACCACTAGCTCAATATAACCCCTCCATAAGCTCCTCCACAGTAGAAACCCTCCCAAGTACCCCAACACAATGATCCTATAATATCCTGCCCACCCCTTTGGTACTCATCCCCATCCCCAAACAAAAGACTCACCCAATACCTAAGCACCTAGACCCAAAGGAAAGTCGACTTGCAGGTCGAGGGAGCCCTGGCCAAAGGGGTACGAACCGTCGTAAAGAATGTGTAACGTGTACGCAAGGTGCTAATCACGTTAACGATAAAAGGTACGATAGTTGGTAGGTGGCTTGCTCTTCCTGAGAGGAGGCGAGAGCTAATAACTAAAGGAGGCTTCGAGAGTGTACTGAGAAACAAAGAAGTAACCGTTCAACCAAGTATATTGAATTACTGTCTGTTGAAGTCTGCCTTTTCTATCGTAGAAACAGGCAGTCTTTAAATACACAAATCTGTTCATGTCTAGCATGAACGAAACTAATGAAAGGTATCAATTGATACTCTTTGGTAAAACTCCTTAAGTATCAAAGCGATACTTAAAACAAAACATAAAACAAAACCAAGTATCAAAGCGATACTTAAAACAAAACAAAAAACAAAACCAATTATCAAAATGATACTTAAAACAAACCAAGGATCAAAGCGATACTTAAAACAAAACATAAAACAAAACCTAGTATCAAACGATACTTAAAACAAACCAAGTATGAAAGCGATACTTAAAACAAACCAAGTATAAAAGCGATACTTAAAACAAACCAAGTATCAAAGCGATACTTAAAACAAAACATAAAACAAAACCTATAACCAAGTACCTGTACCGGTTACAGAATGAGGGAGGCACCACACCAGCAGCACAGCCCAACAACCTTGACGGAAGTAGCGAGAACGAGATAGTTCCCAAGCCACCAGCACTTGACCGAAAATGCCGAAGTATTCAACTCCTCCAAGTGCTCAGTTTGCTCTACAGGCGGCGAACTGACCGCGCACTGTGTAGTAGGGAGTTCAGGGTAGCGAGCTGGCGAATGCGATGACCCTTCCGAGTCCGGGATAAGTGGTACAGGTGATGTCTGGTCTTGCCTGACCCACCGCCTCTTGTTTCTCCTTTTGTTCCTACCCCTGTATCTAGGTCTAGCAACAGGAGCGGACATGCCACCCTCATTACCACCCACCGCCACAGCGGGGACGCCACCAGAGGCGTTACCCCGACCAGCAATGTGCTCAGCCACTGAGGACTCAGGTGCCTTCCCCCCTGAAGGGGGTGATACCGCCACGGCTGGCGTCACCACACTACGATCCACCCTAACCATACCATGAGGAAGCGCCGCAACCAGACCCGACAAATCAGGAACTGGTCCACCCACATCAGCAACTACAACTGAAGCTACAGGCAGGGCTGGGATACCTGGCGGTACAAAATTCCCCCTAGGGAGCTCCTGTGCTGGACCCTGAGAACTCTCAGGGTCTAGTCCACCATCTCCTAATCGAGACCACAGTAGTAATCAAAGCCACTGAGGGGACAGGGAAAGAGGGGATAACCGTAAAAGCTTCAGCCGCTAACATTATGAGACAGCTGCGATTAATAGCATGTTTATTCTCGAGGGCAGATGATAAGGCAGATATCTCTTTCCTAGCAGTTTGAAAGCACAGAGAAAGGACTGAGATGTGATGCCATAGGCGAGATGCTTCCGCCTCCAGGGTGAAGCTCTCGTCAACGGTATAAGACAGAACAACAGATGAACATAGAGCGAACATGGTGGAGGGGGCTGGAGGCTCGCATAACCATTACGACCATGAGGAGGTGACTGTAGTGAATAACCGAAAGCATAAGTAAAAGGAGGAAAGAACTTCCCGCAAATGCAGGAGGAGGTATAACAATGAACCCCTTGAAAAGTGTTTGAAGTTAACGACTTGAAGCCTATCGTGGGATAGAAATCAAGGGCTCTGATTGGACTGATACTGAACCTTCACGTCAGATATGGGGTGAAAGAACCAGGAAAGGTATATAGAACAAAGTATGAAGAGCCTATCCTCCTTGGCAGTATTGGCCTCCTTATATAGTGTTCTTCCTGCCCATGCTCATATGACTCCAAAGTGATCACATATGCGAAACCAAATATTACCAAACAAGTCATATGACCAAAGCGGTCACATACTCAAAACCCATGACCTCATAGCAAGGACATGTGCGAAAACTCATAAAGCAATCATAATGTAATAAAGAAGTCACATGACTTGACAGAGTGATATGAATGAAACCCATGACCTTATAATGAGGTCATGTGTAAAACATAAATAACATACGCAAGGCATACCCGTAAGGCACACTCGTAAGGCATACTTGCCAGGTACAGGTCTCATGACTCATAATCAAATCACGTGTGAAATATAACAAATCATAACATAATAAGTCATATAACCCAAGTGAGTCATATGTGTGAAATAATAACATACCTATGACTCATAATCACGAGTCATGTGAAAACCTTTTCCATGCCAAGCCATGTTCCTGACAGTATCGCTCTGATACTTAGTTTGCTTTATGTATACTTTGATACTTGGTTTTGTTGTATGTTTTGTTTTAAGTATTGCTTTGATACTTAGTTTATTTTAAGCATAGTTTGATACTGGGTTTTGTTTTATGTTTTATTTTAAGTATCGCTTTGATACTTAATTAGTTTTACCAAAGTGTATCGATTGATACATTTGATTAGTTTCGTTCATGATAAATATGAACTGATTTGTCTATTTAAAGACCAACTGTTTCTACAATAGAAAAGGCAGATTTCGACAGATAGGATTTCAATATACTTGGTTGAACGGTTACGTCTTTGTTCTTCAGTACACCTTCGAAATCATCTTTAGTTCTTAGCTCTTGTCTCCTCTCAGGTAGAGCACGTCACCTGCCAACTATTGAACCTTTACCAATAACCTGACTAGCACGCTGTGAACATGTTATACAATGTAAGTACTGAGATATGGCGTATAATAAAATAGCAAAAGCTATACGGATCTGCAAGGCTACTGTTTAAAAGTTAGTCAATAGAGCCAATATAAGAGGTACAGATACCTATTATGCTTCCAAGCAAGGCTAACCCACCAAGATAATGGATGCTAAAGGAAGGGCCGTGGGCGATATTATTGATGCCAAGCATCTTTTAGCACTCTCCGAAATTACCCAAAATGCTAATATCAGTCTTGGCAAGACAACCTTTGATAACATCATTTCTGAATCTCATTTTAAGCATCTGATACTAAGGACAAAGCCTTTTTGGAGGAAAGGACAGAAGGAGAAGAGAAAGAGGTTTGCTAGGAGAAGGAGGAACTGGAGAGGGGTATGGAATTAGGTGGTCTTTGTTGATGAAGCCACTATTATCTATGATCAATATCATGTTAAAAAAAAGATCAAGATTAGAGCTGGTGAAGAGCTGAAAGAAAATAACTTGAAGTCTAGCTTTGAGTCAAGAAGGACTAGCATTGGTGTCTATGATGGAATAATGAAGGGTAGGAGAACTGAGTTAATTATAGTGAGAAAGAGGAGGGAGGAGGAAAGAAATATTAAAATATACAGACTTAGCCTCAATTCTTACCAATATGCAACTGTGATCCACCAGCTATACCTTATCCCTTTTATAGAAAATCTAGATAGATCTTCTGACAACATTTTCCTAGCTGCCGACAATACCTCTTGGCATGGTAGTGAGGAAAATGGAAAAGTACAGGCAGACTGTGATTACAAAAAGCTCCATTAGCCACCTAACTCTCCAGATTTCAATCCTATTGAGAGTACCTGGGCACTACTCAAAAGAGCTTTCAAAATATGATTCTCCAAATTTGGAAGAAGGCGCAATAGTGTTTCAGAACTATTTCAAGCAGCAAAGCACAAGTGGGATTGGATTCCTCAAATAACATTGGATGCTTGGATAGAAGAAATGCCTATAAGAATTCAGGCTGTTGTGGATGCATATTGAGGTCATACAAAACAGTAATTGCATTTCTTTGAAACTTAAGTCATGCACTTTTATCGATTCCTTAATTAGCCTTGTATAGTAATTTTTTGTATGATTGAATTTATTAAGTGTTGTGTTGTTGCCAGAAAGGGGTATTATTATTAAACCAACAAGACTGTACCCCCAATCCTTCATACCTTCCCTGTGGGATCGCTAGTTTACGGATCTTAGGATCGTGAACTATTGTTTCCACCACCAATAATCTCTCCTTCTGAATTGGTACTGCCTTCCTCCTCAATTATATACATGCTATAACTTCACTAATCTCAGAACCTCATTGTTCTTGATCGTATTTGTTTAAACCTTTTTGACTAGTATATTACAATTGTATTCAATTAGTTTGAATTACTAAAGTAAGATCTGTTGTTTCTGCAATAACTAACCTTCACACCATACACTGAACCTCAGCCGAAGAGCTGCTAAGCTATAGATCTCAAGGGCCATATGCGATGATTGCACACCAAGTAGATTTCTTTACTCTACCGTCAAATAGAACTAGATATCAGAAGCTTCATCAACCTTCTCCATGATTTGAAACTGATCAAATTGATCCTTATCATTCCGGATGAGTTGAGCTCTGTTTTTCTCGATTGATTGTGCAAGTATGTCATTCTATGCCAGTATACTCTCCGTATAGTTGTCCGAATACTCACAAGGAAGAGGTCTGATTCATGAGCCTGTTGCTGTGGTAGTATCTACATATTGTGGGAGAGATTGGTATTCAGATTGCTAGAGGCTTTTGCGTTCTGCCTTACAAGTTCAATCTAATCAGGATGAGCAATACACTCAAGTTCCAAATATTTGAGTTTCATATCCAGATTATGGGCAACTGCAGTGTACAGCACAGGCAAACCATCAGCTAATAAGTAGTATTAAACGTTATAATGTAGTTAGATTTTTGGATGAAATATCATAATATTTCAGAAAGTAATAAGGTAGTACATACATATAGTGCCTTGTCAGAAGTGTTGGTGATCTGAGACATGTTTCATTGCAGTTATGGCATGAGACCGGGGGGTGGGGTTGTCAACAGAGCTCACACGATGCGCGTGTATAATCAACCATTACCTACCACCTTTCAATGATCAATGGTTAATGATCAATTATCTGCTATATATATTTTAGAGTAAAATAATAATAAATAAGGCTAGCTAATACTTTGTATAACCTCCCCTTGCTTCCAATACTGCAGCTACTTTACCAGGTATTGATTTCCACATCTTTTCAAAAAACTCCTCAGGAATTGTCTGCCAAACTAAAAATAATACTTGTGCAAGCTTCTTCTTAACAACTTCTTTTCCTCCGGGGGTATCTCCAATTCTTGGATATTGCTGGCGTAATTGCTTTTTAAGCTCAACTCATACATGCTCAATAGGATTCAAATCAGGATAGTATGGGGAGTACTCCTCAACCTGAATACAATTTCTCTCTAGCCAATCCATAACACCATATGCCTTATGAACAGGAGCATTATTATGCTGAAAAAGAATATCTTCAAGTTGCATACCAAAGGAAATCATTTGATAAATTACAGGACAAAGATGTTCTCTTGAGAGTCAAACATACCTGGTCTTGTTGATACTTTGAGTAATAGGAACCAAAGGACCTTTTCTCTTACCCCAAAAGCACACCCATACCATAAGCGAAATACCCTTATCCTTGTCCTTTGGGTAAATACAATCTGCAAGCCACTGCTCCCGAGGTTCGGTGAAAACCCATTGCTGCCTTGGATCTCTGAATTTCTCCACACTGTACTCATCACTCCAGATGACTCTCTGAAAATCATCAGCTGTCCAATTCCTATGAGCAGTAGCCCATCTTAGTCTCTTAGCTATATGGATAGCTTTGAGCTAGGGTCTTTACTGGGCTAGCAATTTCGTAATATTGGCATCTCGGAGTACTCAATCCACTATAAATTTGTTAGAGAAACATGTTCTATCACTCAGGCTCAGATGGATACCAACCAGTAAAAAGAGAAATACCCGGCGCATATTTATCCCTGATATCTGATCTGGTCATTTTCCCGTTGGATCTGGCAGCCCGGATGATTGTGCATCGCTGTCACTGGCTGAGAACAGGTGTGCGACCAGGACGAGGAATATTATCCAAGAACAAACGCTCAGTTGTGCTAGTGAGAAAGCTTTTAATAGTTGACCATGGCCGGCCAATAATTTGAGCAACCAGAGCAGTATTCCAGAGGTAATGGAAAAAGCTGATGATCATATCTTTTTCTACATTGGTCATTTCAGTTCGAGTAGTCTTTAGATTTGGCTTTTTTGGCTTTGATTTATATCTAGATCAGTTGACCATTGGAAATTGGGAGGAAATTAAAATCAAAGAAGTATTCCAATTGAGGATTACCGTATCGTGGTGTGTAATATTATATGGGGCATGTATCATATGGTCGCGCCATCAGCGAGCTGGCATTTGGTGAGGTGGCATTTGGCGAGGTAGCATTTTTTGTGAGATTGCTTAGTAAGACAATTAAGAACACTTCTGATGAGGCACTGTATTAAAGACCGCCCACTTGTGGTTGACTTGGGTTAATGGATAGATACTATAAACAGAGCTATTAGAATAAAGAATCTACGTATTTTCCAAATTGCCCAGCTGATCCTCCATCTCTGCGTGTATCCGGGCTAAGTATCAAATGGAGCGAGTTCAACCTGCCCCAGCTCACTTAAGCTGCAAGGTAAGTACACGTCAAAGTTTTAGAATAAAGAAAATCGCTGTTAAATCAAACCAATCTTCAAGTGTAGGTTAGGATAGAGTAATCTGATCCAGGATAATCACTTCTCTCTACGAGAGCTGTCCAATAGGTAGCAGAGCAGGATTTGCTGAATTGCTTTGGCATTTTGGTTGACGTTGCTCACATATCACAATGCTGACAAACTCATCCAGTATCTCTCGAAGCTTAATCGAACAATCAATGGTGTCTGTATTGGTGGACCAATGAGTTAAATCACCAATTAATGGAAACAAAGAAACCCGTTAAGCCCCCCGCGAATCTGAATATCCTTTTGGCTGTATTGATCACGACGCTGTGGTGTCCTTAAGATCCAAATAGCTATTTTTATGTAGCTTATCCATTGTATTACTTTTTCGCCTTTCTCTGAGTGGCCTTTGGTCACATTCCTTATTCTGCTTCATATCTTGACTCACTTCTACTTCGGAGCCCCTTGATTGCATCTCCAGAGAAAGAATTTAAACAGTAGGTTAATTATTTGACTGAAACAGCATACACAGGGAATTTATTATTTAAGCTCAATAACTAAAGTGCTAGTAGATTTGCTAACTCGGCAAGAGCAGAGTCGTTATTGGTTATCTTGTTCCTTGTTATGTAACTCTACTTGGCTTCAATCTGGCCATGATCTAATCTGATACTTTCAGTCAAGTGGCGGCAATGTTAATCCAACTAGAGTAGCAATAAAACCAAGGAAAGCTCAACGGAATTGACTGCAACTCTCTACTTGCTGTTGCCTAATCGCAGAAGATTCCCAGAAAAGATTGGTGATTTAGTGAGATCCATAAATCGAAGCTCTAATTGTGTCAAAATCGTAATAGTTGTAAATAGGCTTTAATAACAGATGTAGGCTTATGATTGAGTGACACTAGGCAATTCGTAATAGTGCAAAATAATTTGAGGAGAATGCTTTGTAACTCATTTAGTTGCGAGATCTATATATAAATGTATGTATAACTGAATATAAAGGCAAACCTGAATCAACAAGATATAGTAACGGAGTTACAGCAATACTGATACAAGTAAGCAAGTAGGATAAGTGAATCAGAAAGGTTTTATCCTCCACTATGTTGTAGCTTCACGCTCATCTCTCGCCAACGTTCCTTAGAAGCGATTTCTTCCTCTAACTGATGGTCTAGAAAGCTCAATTTGCCCTTTACATGATCTAACGTTGAAACTGAATACTGGAGAGTGATATTGGCAAGTAGATTTCCCACAGCCAGGACCAGATGGCGTATCTGCCTGCTTCCGCTCCAATTTTTAATAATCCAAGACTATCCCGCCGCTTCTCAACATTTGGGTTGAGCTTCTCCAATACCCGCTGTTGATTGAGAGGAGAAATCCCAGTTGCAGCAAAGAATCGGTGAATATTATGAGAGGTGAAGGTTGCCTGGTGGGCTTTAGTCAAGCATGGAATAAAAATACACTTCTTAATTTTCATAATACTTTGATGAACAAATATAGTTGTCAACTACAAGGCTGTAAAAGTGCTAGTAGGGGCCAAACAGTCCCACATCTAGTGGTTGGAGTAGGTGTGTAGAATTGGGGAGGAGGCAAAGAAGCAAGATGCTATTTGACAAGCATAATGATACAAATTGAAAGATTATATGAGATCTATGACTATCAAATATGAGTAGGCAGGGGAGATCAATACATCTTCCCTTACCTTCTGGTAAGAAAACCTTTTGCAGCTACTCCAACACTAACTGATCATCTGTCCAACCTTTGGGTAAGTAGCTGAACTAGTACATCCTTTCCTTCTCCGTTAAATTCTTATACCGCCCCATATAATGCCTAGAGCATTTGTTTATCACAAAAAGTGACACCACCATTGCATCTCCCCAAACTGTCTCAATGACAGTGACCAGTTCCGTCTTTCCATCGTATGTAACAAGTGGATTGCCTCTCCCACATCGGCATAGCACCTTTGCCCGTGAGGCCAGTCCCATGACGAATCTCTTCTCATCCATATTATAGATCTGAAAATCTCGCAGTCCATCCTCTCGTATTATTTTACCAAGTTTGACAACATAGTCGTGCAAAGCCTCTAGATCATTGGCATAGGCATGCTGTCGCTCCAACCGAGTACTCAACTTCAATGTCAGATCAGGGTGCCTTTTCAGAAACCTGGAAATCCAATGTTTCCCAAAAGCAAGAGGGGGGTTCGCAGTTCGCTTAGATTCCACGTGAATCGCGATATCCGTTACCATGTCAAGGAACAGTGGAAAGCCGATATCATCCTGGGTAAAACACCACTTTACAATAGCCTTCTCTTCTAGTGGGGTGAGGCATTGCTGCTCTTCATGGGCTACAGCTCGTGGAAGTGAGGTACCAGCAAGTTATCGATAGAGGGTCCGCCTTTTGATATCAAAGGCTTCACTAGCAGCAGCAACCTTGGGCTCATCACCTGATTTTATTGCACTAATAGCCCATTCAAGCATTTCTTCACGGGTAGATTCAGTATTCTTCGGGAGTGCCATGGTGTTTGTTGTGGAGTTGATCGGTTGCACCCTTCGAGAGCGGGGCTATGCAGATCCCGGACGCCTCATTTTGGCAGATCCCGGCTTGTGTCACTTCTGGGTGTTGTGTCACTTCCCGGTGGCTGACGTTATCCGCTTTGTCGGGTTTATGTTGTCCCTTTTGAGCAGTATTTCCACCACTCCTGCATGCCCAATCGTAGCAGCCAGAGCGAGTGGGGTTTGGCCGAGGCGGCCTGGTCTGTCCGCGTCCACGTCATTCAGCGCAATCAATGTTTTCACTATTCCTTCGTGCCCCCACCAAGATGCAACCGCGAGAGGTGTTCGACCATTCACAAAGGGTTGGTTTGGCTCGACGTCGCCGCGTCCGACCAGCATCTCCACCACCCTCTGGTGTCCCAGACGAGTCGCAGACCAGAGTGGTGTTTCGACGTTATTATTCGGTTGGTTGGGATTGACGTCGATCCGGTTAAGTAGTAGTTCCACCACCGCCTCGTGCCCATTCTCAGTAGCAAGCGAGAGAGGTGTTTGGCCCGGGATATCTGGCTTATTGGGGTCTGTGTCGCCCCGTTAAAAGTAGCATTTGCACCACTTCATGGTGCCCGTACTCAGCGGCCCAACCGAGTGGTGGTCGGCCCTCGCGCAGCTCTCGATAGTTGACGTCCCCCTGGTTAGCTTGCATTTTTACTTGATCTCCGGTGATTGAGAAAGGATAACGTGAAATGAGGAGCCACGTTGTGAGGGAGAAGTGTGATAAGGAGGGGAAGGCGTTCGTTATCCTTTTCTAAGAAGGCGAAGACCAATTGAAGAAACAAACAAAAAAAAAAGAAAGACCCAGGCATCTGCCAAGGCAACCCCTATGCGATAATACCAAGGGCTGTACCCGCCCCCGACAGCGGTGGCACAGATGGATGGCCACGGTACCAAATATGGTCTACTGTCCGACATTAACTCACTCGATAGTCTACCCTTTTCGCACAACCCTCTAGCCACTCCGCGAGAGTACGCAATAACTGCATGATGCAATACAAAATTACTCCTGTCAAACAATAAATATTTCTTGGTAATGAAACGCACGTAATCCCTTGAAACATGGGCCGACGACGACAGAGTCCGGGCGCCGCTGTGCTTTATACTCGCACCTTTCCCACAGTCCAGCCATACTCAGAGCGTGACAGGCTGGTCGCTTGTAAAAATAACCTCGGCGGATATAGGCCCAATTACATTAGCAAACGGAAGCCTATCAGGCCTGGAAGCAGCCTATAGGCCGGCCCCTTGGCATTGGTAAACTGTTGTCCTGGAAACCGTCGAGTCGGATGGGATTTTAGGAACAGTTTCAAAATATTGCTCAATTGTTGTCCTTCTTTAGTTTTGCGTTTCTTGCTCCCTGTGATCAGATTCTTCTGTTGTCCTATGGGGGTGGCGGTGGGG
The DNA here is from genome assembly GCF_000151645.1 of Tuber melanosporum. NCBI lineage: Eukaryota > Fungi > Ascomycota > Pezizomycetes > Pezizales > Tuberaceae > Tuber > Tuber melanosporum. The sequence goes on from NW_003298781.1 coordinate 188,537, forward strand.
GTCACACCTATTATCTATCAAGAGGAGACAAGAGAACAGAGATTTGTACAAGGGGAGACGAATGATAATTCAACCAAACATGAAAAGAAAAAGATTTTACTTGTATCTGCTAAGAGAGCTGTACTCGAGTTCGATAAGAAACATGACTAGATAAACTTGCCCCCACACTATACTTCCTACTGATGGTAGGTACCGGATGTGGACTGATGTTGGTACCTGGAAATCAAACAACCGAAAACAACAAAAAGGCGATGGGAAACAAAACAGATAAAAGGCAATGGCGCGAGTTACATGTTTCAACACCGACAAGAGGTTCATATTGGGCGCACTTATGACAATATGTATCACATGGCCACAGGTAGCCCCAGTGGCCGGTTGACATCATGAGTGCGGTGGTGGCCAGTAAGGTACGCGAGGGTTGTGGTGGTCTGGGACCTGCGCTGGAAGCCTTGCTTACATGGTAGAACTGGAGTATTATTGATACAGTACCCTTCAGGCCAAATGGTCAAAAGCGCACAAAGGCCATTGTAAATGCATGGCTAATTATGCTCTGAAATGAGTTTAAAAAAAAGAGGGCAAACAGGACAAAGGGTTAACATTTCCTTAAATGGCCTCGTGCACATTTAGCCATGGCATATGAAATGGAGAAGAGGAAATATTTATGAAATTAAAAAAGGCAGTGTGCGTTAGAAACCGCTAGTTAGTAGTCACCAGTTGGGCATGGGGAGATACTTGCAAGAGGACACAACCCAGTGGTGACTAAATAAGATGTGAGTCACATGATGGAGTAATCCCATCGTGGAATAGTATTGGGATTGGGTTGGGGCACGGTGAGGTCTGATGCCCGCAAGGAGACACTTTAAGTGGTGTGCACATGTGGGATGTCAGCCACCACCAACTGTATTTAATGAAGCTTCATTCCTTCCTTTTTCTTGAGTTTTTCTCTCCCTACCTAACATCAAGAAAACACACTCTCCGCTTCAACTATCCTTCCTTCAGTGGTGAACTCACACAAGTCCCATCATTGTCGATCAATCGTTCCGCTGCGCTGTGACAATTCGCCATCATCCCAAAGCTTGGAATAGGGGTACATAATACCTGTGACGAGCAGTAGAAGCGTAGGACAAGCAAGGATATTATAAGTCAAATACATGAAGTAATAGGAACACATCCGAAGAAGGAGATTGTGTGAGCCAGTAGTCCGTTACGGAGCTGGAATATTACAGAAAATCGTGAATAGATAATGTAAATGAAAAAGGACAGATGGCAAATAGAGGAGGTGAATCACCGCTGTACTGGTGGTCCAGGAGTAAGAGAATTGATCTAATGTGGTTCGGTGTGAGTCAGCGCACCCCAGATGGTATCATACTCCTGCCGGTGTTGTGGCTAACCAGCGGGGTTTGGAGCTCTCTTCCACCGTATCTTCCAACTTGGGAGATGTTTTCGGCTCCACCTGACTTGTGGCTCCAAACAATTTTCCTATTTCGTGCAACATTTTCCTAACAGGATTCTGCCTTCTTCGTCACTTCATGCCGCATCACCTTAAGACTCATGCTAACTTTTCGCTTGCATGTACTGTTTTGTCTCCACCGCTGGTTCCCTCGCTGCCCTCTCCGGATTTTTGATGTTTCCAACGGTTCCGTCCTTATTCATTCTTCACCATGGTTCTATCGCTCGTTGTTCCTGTTCTTTTCATTTCCCACTGTTCTAACCGAGTCGCCTTTTATCCCGCTCCCTGTAGTCGTATTGGCCCATGTACCATTATTGTTTCCACCGACACCCCTGCACATGAAAGGGAAAAACATAATGCTGACCAAAACCTGTAGGCCAGCTTCCGGGTAAGCGCTGGTGATGAGTAATAAAAGAGGGCCACTCACCCAACATTGTACTATTGGGGGACAAGTGGCAAGTTAACAAGTCAACCCCTATATCTTCTATTACTCTCCCATCAGCGCTTCTCGTTCTGTTCAATCCTGGCCCTCAATTTCTTCATGTTTCAATTCCTAGCTTAGAGGTTTCATCCGAAATTTGATACTATGTACTTAACACCATTGGTACCACTGCCAGAGGCACCTCTATTTATAGGGGTGAATGGTTATTAGTAGGCAAAACATATTCTCAATGTTCTGTATTCACTCCCTGTCATTCCACCTTTGTTATTTCCTTTTTCTGTCATCCTTTCATCACTATCTTTTTTTGCTTGTTCTGAAATAGAAAATGTAATTTATTTCTTGAGCGTGTACAATATATACTAGGCATGAAAGTAGTTTATCAATTGTACTGCTGCTTGGAGAGATGAAATTCCGATATAGACCTAACAAGAAAGCTTGTCATTATAAGATAACTGCAAATACAGCAGAAGTGGTTTAAGTTCAATGACCTTGGTCGTGCTTTTAAAAATGTTGCGCTGTCCCCAGCCGGAAAAGCAACTTGAAACGGGTAGGAAGATTGGCCCTGAGCGAGAATTTCCTCCCTAGTCGCTATTACACACGGTTTATGGTTGATTGACACTCTTGGTATGTTGATGTAGGCCTGTGTTATGATGCTGGTTTGGCATGGGTTATGTTCAATACTACAACAACCTCTCCCTCTCACCCTTGACCTTTCCAGAAGAGCCATATTCAACAGCATGGATAGGGTTCCAGGTTGACCTCTTTTCCCAGATCTGTAGGAAGATGTTACGAAATCAAGAATTATGTTGGGCCCATACAGATAGTGGAATCCAATCACCGCCAAAACGCAAAGCGAGTATTGGAGGAATCTTTCGGCCGCACGAAGAATACTTCCAAATCCTATTTTTGCTTTTCTTAACTGGTATGTAAATTACAATTATATTGATAAAGCAGACGGCGGGGACGACCTGGGCTGTGCAAAAGAAAACTGTTGAAAATATAGATTTCAAAGAGAATTTGTGAGCCTGAATCGGTAGGGAGATAAAGATATGTTCTAATAGAAATACCACATTCCCTATTCTCAATCGCATCGTATCTAAAACACATTGAACAAAAGAATAGTAGTAGAAATTGACCAATTGTGACGCAGCGTTATAAACAAAGATTTTGGAGTAGCGGTAGTAGATAAGACATAGATATATGCAACCGTGGGGCGAAAGAGTTCCTTTTCTGGAAAAAATACAGACCAAAGCCCAGCCACTGCGGTGTTTTAAAGTGGTGCTAGAGACAAGGCGGAGGTGATTCTGGTGAAATAATAGTGGCCATTCACGTGGTTATGGAGCTGTCGGAGTGACCAGAAACCAGGCAAATGGATTGTCTCTATTTAAATGAAAGCGGGACGGTAATCCCTCAGTGGTGCTAGGTCTCGCTTGCTTTGCCTCGCCCTTGCGGCCCTAATAGTGATATCACGCTTTCATTGACTCCTCGCAGTAGACCACAAGATTGGCTCTCAGTCAACTTCGTCCAGGTTCTCAGGATTAACATCTTTACTTTCCAGTAGAATTTGCACCACTTCATTCCACCCACATTCAGAAGGAAGAGAGAGTGGTGTAAGGCTGTTGTTTTCTTGTTTGGTCAGGGCCGATGTCGCCGCGCCGGAGGAGTATACTCACCACTCCTGTGCCCCTTGTCACCGCCGGAGTGGCGAGCGGTGTTCGCCCATCATTATTGGGCTTGTTCGCGTTGACATCGTCCCGTTTTAGTAGCGTTTTCACCATTCCCTGGTACCCACACTTAGCAGAAAGCACGACTGGCAGTCGGTCATTCTTGTCTGGTTGGTTGAGGTTGACGTCGGCTCGCCTGGGTAGAATATTTACTTCTGCCTTGGGCCTCGTTACAGCCTCCAGGACGAGTTGTGTGTTTTAAAAAACAAAGATTAGGGCAGCGATTTGGACAACGTTGACTTAGGCAGGGCAAAGATGTAAAGATGAATTTCAATATCCTAACCGGAGAAATATTCTCACAAAGAACAATGATAGGGAATAAGAAACGGGGAAGACTGAGATGACCCAAATGCGAGTAACGGAGGAAAGAGAGACAGATTGGATAATGAACGAAAACTATTAACCAAGGGAAAACAAGCAGCCTTTTATCATTCCCGAGATCATACTGATCTGCTTCCACATACTTCCAGCGTATGCCGTGTTCTCCATCACATTCAGTTTCACTATTGCCCACTTTGCCACTTCGGCCGAGGATAAGTGAATTCGACCGAGGGTATGCTCTGGCCGAGGACATTCGGTATTTCCATATGATAGGGGTAAGGTCCTAACATGGAGTCGTCGCAGGTATCGTCGCAGATGTTGTCGCATATGATGTTTTATGTGTAGGACCAACCAGTAGTCAAACATTGAGGCGTCGGAGTAGTTGATACCAAGAGGGTTAGGGTTGTGGGGGAATTGCCATAAGGGAAATGTGCGGTGAGCAGCAAAGAAACACTTCCGTCCAGTGTGCCGCCGTCCTTGTTTGGTTGATTGGGATTGATGTCACCCCACTCAAATAGCATTTCATCATTCCCCGATACCCGAATTCAGCCCCATGGGCAAGCGGTGTTTGGCCGCCTGGTTTCCTGTTGGTTGGTATTATTGTCCTCTCTTCCTACAAGCATTTCCACCGTATACCAATACTCAGCCCAAACAGCACCAGTGTGAGCCGACCGGCCACGATTATCTGGCCCGTAGGGTTCAACGTTTCCCTCTTCCCGTAACATCTCTACCACTTCAGCATTCCCACAATCAGTAGCATCTGATAGTGCTGCTCGGCCCATCTTATCGGGTTTACCGAGTTTGACGTAGTCATGTCCGCGTATTATCTCCAACACTTCCATGTGCCCATCGGTAGCAGCCCAAGCAAGTGTTGTTTGGCAGGCATTATCTGGTTTTCCGGGGTTAGCCTTGCGCAGGTTGAGTAGAATTTGCACCACTCTCTTGTGCCCATTCTGAGAAGCACTCGCAAGTGTTGTTTGGCTGTTATCATCTGATTGGTCTGAGTTGATGTCGTGGCGTCTGAGCAGTATTTCAACCACTCCCCCATGGCCAATCCTTACTGCCTAAGCTGGTGGCTATAGGCTGTCGTTATCTAGACTGTCATGGTTGATGTCATTCGGTTCAAAAAAAACCTTTCACTATTCACAGGTGCCCCCGCCCGGTGGCAGCAGCAAGCGGCGTCAGACCATTCATACCGGGTTCGTGGGGATCGATGCCACCGCGTCGCACCATCATCTCCACCACCCTCCGATGTCCTACGCAAGCACCAGATCCGTGGGGTGTTTCGTCGTTATCATTGGGTTGGTTGGGATTGACGTCGTTCCGGTTAAAGTGTGGTTCCACCACTGTATCGTGCCCATTTCTTGGAGAAACATGCGAGAGCGGTGTTTGGCCCCCTGTTTATCTGGCTTATTGGGGTCGGTGTCGTCCCACCCGAGTAGAATTTGAACCACTTTATCGTGCCAATTCCGCCCAGCCCAACCGAGTGGTGGTCCGTCCTCACTCTGACTTCGATATTTGAATCCCCCCTAGTCAACATGTATTTTTAATAAGCTCCCGGTGATGGTGAATGGATAAGGTGCAAAGAGAGGCCACGTTTTGAGGGAGAAGTGCGATAAAGAGGGGAACGCGTTCGTTCTCCTCTTCTAAGAAGGCGCAGACCCCTTAAAACAAGGAAACCAAGGCACCTGCGGAGACCGGGCGCATGTGCGGATACCCTGGGCTACACCCGCTCCCCATATCGGTGAAACCTAGTCCCCATACAGCCAGGAAGACCGAACGTACCTAGGGTCCTGTGAGTCTACCAAAACGTAATATGATATAACAAACGAATTCATCTGATCAAAATTCTCCGATGTCGCCAAAACTCGGTGGTGTATAGGAAACCTCTTGTTTGAGTCCTGGCCAAACCCGTGTCACAGCCGCACGGTGCCCAGGTATTGCGATCATATCTCTGAATAGCCTGAAGTCATACCCGTTTTACTTCGTGGCGATACGCTCCAGGAGCACCATGCGGCTGGCGCTGTAGACATTGCTTAAGACAAATCTATAGTACATCATCCACTGATAAAGCGCCGGAGTACCAAACTACGGTATACTCTATAATCCGCCATTCCTCGCACAAATCGATAGCCTGTCCTAGTGATTATCAATTTACCGCATGATGTATTAATAACCTGAAGGCCTGTTAAATAATGAATAATTATTACAAATGGAACACACGTTATCCCCTGAAACACCCGCCTGCACATGAGGGCACATGCGAGTGTTCCATTTTACGTGACTCGCAATTAGGATAATAGTGGCAACATGCCCCAGGGGCTATATCTCGCTCAAGTCAAATCTATGTCATCCACCAATGATCCACCATCATACCCAAGCATAGTGTCCAACCTCAAAACACTCTTTACCATTCTTGGCCAAATCATTAACTAGCTTGCGGAATATGTGGTAACCGGGTGACTTTGGCAAGGATTAATTCCGTTAAAAAACAACCTATTTCTTAGGAATGAAAAATCTGTGTACTCATGAAAGGTCGGCCTGCGGGGGACCGAGGGCGGGCCCGTGTTTGGTTTGGAAATGTAGCTCACCCAAAGTGTGACCCGGGCGTCACGGAAGAAACCTGGGTCGGTCCGGCCCTACTGAAAGCCGGAGGGACTGGCTGCATGGTAAAACTGAGTCGGACACCCAGCCGCAGAAACTGAAATTTTTATGTTGATAACCGTGCTCCAACGTTTCAACCTTAGAGACCCGAGCTATCGCTTAGAATAATACGTAAGCTTGAATACGTTAGTATAATTAGAATAAAATGTACACCTGCAAGGTCCCTCAACAAGACAGCTTAACCTCTCCCCCTCACTACCGAACCCCACCATCCATACCTTTACCAATCAATGAAGCATTTGGATAGTATACAAGATATTAATTTAGGAATATGTGCGCAGCTCGTGCACGGGGTGTGTCTGGCTGCGGTTTCGTTGCTCGTGATTTTTCTCCCCTTCGACTAGCAGTGTGAGCCGTGACATCGCGATCCGCGGTTAATTTCCACATTTCACCTTATTCCCGGGCCCTACCGGCACTTCAGAAAGAATCACTACTGCAATATAAAGCGCAGGTTTCTCTATAACTGAACTCCCTACATGATCTGGGATGAGGAAACATCACGGCATGGAGCTGTGTATGATACGTGATCAAAAGGTTGAGAATCTTTCGTTATTATCAAGAATCCAGCCCCCGCGTGGCATGGGAGATATAGGAGATATGGGTCCGGCGAGAAGGGGTGGGACCGGGGTTATCGGAAGCACACTAGTAACTAGTAGAGGGGGCAGATCAAAAGCATGGTTGATTGATTAACGTAAGGTGGCGGCAGAGTTCAAAAACATGTCGCAATCAGAGCGAGAGTTGCGGGAAGTTTGACAGCGATGTTGGGTGGGAATTATTTCTCACTTGGGAAAGGATCCTCTTCAGGTACGTATCAATTGATGCGCCCCATTAGTAAAACGATGGTCATAATAAAATAGGCTATGTTCGAGGGAGAGTCAATATTTTTCCTTGTATTTTCTACGTTGTCGGAGGTGTCCTATATATACAAATATCTTCTCGTACAGCGAACCATTCTTGTGTTTGCAAGCTCACACCATCTGTCTCTGTTTTCATGAATCCACAGTGTATCCAACCGCTACCTCAAAGTTCTTCGGAAACCTCCTTGTAGCATCAGACAATTCCAAAACACTCTTGTTACTTCCAAAGGTTTCGCAGTAACCTAGTGCTATACAAACCGTAGCACCATTCAAGTAGACTGAACACTAACGCCCTAGTGCTCTCTAGCTCCTTGCTCATCCAGCATCACTCCGACAATCCTGCAACAACTAACTCCTGCCCCAAACATCTAGCGTTCCTTCACTTAGCTTCCTAAAGTACACTAACCCTGGTTCAAACATCCTTCCAACCAAACTAATGCATTACCGTTTCACACCGGGTTACAGACCAGGTGACCCAGACCAGAAAAGGCTTCGTGAATTTTAACAGGTCATGTCCTGGGCTTTGGGGAGAGCCCCATCATTGATGCTGCGCCATGTTATCAGGTCATGCGCTGATCTCTGCTCTATGTCCACTCGTCAATAAATTTCTGCCCTGTGGTAAAAACAGTTTGCCGTATTTCATTGCATAAAACAAACAGGGTGGAGGTGGTAACAGCCATTATTTAACAAATAGTATGGAAGATAAAAAGCAGTACACGAGTACGAGTACCCTGTAGTAGGGTGGTAGCATAGTACTAAGTGTAGTACATTCTCAGTAAAATGGACTCAGGTGCAAAGTTGTTGATCTTGGTTAGATTAGCAAAAATAATTCATATAGTGCCCAACTGTTTTGTGTCATGGCTAAAAAATCGTGTAGACAACTATTCCAATAGTTGGTTGCTTACATCAAAAGTTCTAACTCTGGTTCCATGACCAACATTGCTAGACACATATTATTCGGCTGAAGCTAGCCTATTCTGATATCCTAAGTAGGCACAACCTCCTCTGACTGACATAGATTTTGTAACGTAGACGTGGTGTTTTTGCATCCTTTTACCCTGAAATGACTACTTTTCTTATGCAAAGTTCAAGTTGTAATTCTTGACCAGGAAGTGAATGAGTACGACAGAATTCCTGAAAAGGTTCAAGACATAAGTAGGTGGCCATCATTTTGGACTGTGATTTGGCAGAAAGGTTTCGGCTGAGGAAGTCCGGGTATCGCCATATGATGTTAAGCGATTTCGCCTATATTTTAAAGCATGTTTGCCGACCCAGAGGTGTTGGAACAATAATCCTCACATTAAGGTGCCGGCACGTGACCACATCAACATACCCTGTATCGCTTATTCGCGCTTGCTGGCTGTTCACAGTTTCTGTTGCTCTTTATCTTGTACAACCACTTTGGGGCTCTTGTGGGAAGCTGACCACGACGTTTCTATTACCTATCTTGTCTACCTCCTTCGAAGGCTCGCGTCACAGCCTAACTCTCACCGCCCTCAGCACTGCATACTACGAAACTGGTAGAGAGCGTGGCACTTGGGCAGCTTTAATGTAGCAGATAGGAGATGGTAAAATAAACGGTATGTAATGATACTGCCCACCAGCTAGCCATCAGAGACGTGGTAACCACCTGCTGACAGCATTATCAATATTCTCACTATGATTCCTTCGTGGTCTTGAGCCCTGCTGTCACCCTACCTCAATCCATCCACCACGCTTGTAATCAGTCCAATCTAGCCTAAAACTGGCATCGGTAGAGCCCGTAACCCATGAAGCGTATAATTCCTTTCCCATTACCCCATTTCCCAACCCTCTTGCCCAACCCCCATCAGCTGTCTCTCCCATCCAAATACTCTATCACGCGCTCCTTTTCTTACTTCCTGATAGGTTGCCCAGTGATTCACTAGTCCATGGCTTATAGCCCATCCCGTGCTCCAAAGGGGCAAAACCGCTCGTAGGCCGGCCTGTAGGCAGGCCACTGAGAGGAATGGCTCCGGCCGATATAGGCCGAATTCCACCAGCCTAGGGAAGCCAATCAGGCCTAGTGTGCGCCTATAGGCCAGACCCTTGCCATTGAATAACTGTTATGGAAACTATGGTGTCAAATTTAGCAAAAGCTTCCAAAGGCTTCTCATTTAACCCCCATCCCCCACTGTTCCACCCCCCCGGGGAACCAGAGTTTTTAACCTTTCCTTTCCACTAGAGATAGATTATTTGGAACAGGTGCTACTAACGGACCGCGTAGTAATGCATAGAGAGAATTCGCTATGCAGGTGAAAGATTGGGAGAACTCAAGTCACATTGAACAGAAGTTGAAAACAAAAGGGAAGAAGACATCTGGCTCAGCGAGCTCCAATGGGCAGGTAGTACAAAGCCTATACAGCCTATGGCAAGGCCGGGCCGGGCCCGGCTCGGTTACCTCGAGGTCTATAGGCTCCGACTAGGCTTGATCCTCAGATATTCTCGTAGACCAGGCCCGGCTTTCCTTCCGACCGGCCTACATGGCCTGTTGGGAAGACTCAGCCTACTATCCTTGTAGTGCAACATCGGATATAACTAGTTGCAGAGGGCATATTAATGTCACGAATTATGCGTTCTTTACATTGTCACATTTCTAGTACTAGATTCAACATGCTTTTTTTCATCCTTGTTTTGTCGGATACTTAAGAACCGAGAAAGAGGCTGTGCACCGGAATCCCGTGTTCCCAAACGTGCAGTCCGTCCGCCTTTTATTCCGGACGGGAGGGATCACAGTTTATTGGTCGATGCCCCGGACGGACGGGTGTCTCGACCCCCACTGCCCGGAACAGACTGCCCGGCCTTCTGTTGTTTCGGGATGGTTCAAAGGTGGGGTGACTACAGTTGACTGCTGTTGACGGTCGGGCCCTGCAGATAACATTCGGAAGATCCTACTCGGATTAAGACTACAGGACCCTAGAGAAGTGCTGTTCACGAGCCCGCTCGCATCACTTGGCACCGGTGCCGCATATCTGTTAAACCATCGCAACCTCCAACAGCCACAACTCTATGCTTCCTACCACCACATACCCCTTCATATACTATTTACTCTGCCTACTACTCCCTCTACCGGTCTTCTGCCACTACTTTCTAGTGGCCTACAACGAGATCGAAAAACATCCTACCACCTCCCTGCCTCCCGCATTTCTACCCCCCCCCTCCCGGCCTTTGAGCACCCCAAGCACAGCAACACAGCTGGTGAACTATCTATCGCTGTTCGTTTATCTGCACCCTTTGGTTAGTTGTATATATTTTCAAGCTGCTATATACAATTTATGGTTTTTTTTGAATGACTATATCAGTGTGCAGAAGTGTCGTGGAGACCCTAGCAAATTTCTTGGCGGCTCGAGCTGGCTCGTGAAAAACACTACCCTAGAGGCAACGCCTAGGGCGGTTGTCTTTATGGAAGACGGGCGTCATTCCCTCCCTTCCTTACAGACCCTGACCGGGGAGGTTGGGAACACTAGCCAATCCAACAACAGCAGAAACATGGTTAATCTATCCCAATTCCCCGATGGACTGAAGGTAAGCGGGCTGCTAGTCTCTCTCTGGGTATGGCTGGACTGTGCGAGAGCGGCGTCTGCAAGACCAACCGGCGCCCAGGCAGTGTCATCTGGAGACCCGTGTTTCAAGACAATATTTACCATTGATTATTAAAACATTTTATTGTTCGAAAGGACTAAATACTTGTTGCATCATGCGGTTAATACATATTCACAGCGAGTAGTTAGAGGGTTGGGTGAAGAATGGTAGACTATAGAGTGTGTTGAGTTCGTAGAGTAAACAATATTTGGGTACCGCGGCGGTTCCTCGGTGGGTGATGTATTATCTATAGATTTGTGTTGAGCGAGGTCTGTAGCGCCAGCCGTATGATGCTCCTTTATCGTATCGCAATGGATTAAAACTGGAGAGACCGCGGGCGTTAGATTGATAACGTTGCATAACGAGGGCATCGCCAGTGTCTCACCTGGAGTGTGCCAAGACTCTGCCAAGATGCATGTGCGGCTCCAGGGTTTGGTGACAGCTGAGAACCTTGATCAGATTAATCCCATTGTGCTACCAGGTGTGATTCTGGGGTATACTTGGAAAACCCTGGCGGTAAGGGGACTGGTTTCAACCGACGTGGTGAGAGGGTGTAGCCCCTTGTATTCGTGGGGGGGCAGAGTCTTGGGAAGTGCCTTTCTTTTTTTAAGGACGCCTTCCCTTCCTCACAATGGGAGAAAGACGCGTTTCCTTCCAGGTCGCACTTCTCCCTCACACTGCATCTTATCGATACACTATCACCGGGAGAGTTAGTAAAACAATGTGGGCTTACCAGCGGGGCGTCAACTATGGGAGGCTGTATGAGCGCCGACCACCACTCGGGTGGGCGGCTAAGAATGGGCACGATGACGTGGTTCAAATACTACTCGAACGGGACGACACCGACCCCAACAAACCAGATAACCGGGGCAAAACACCCCTCTCGCTTGCCGTCGAGAATGGTCACGAGGCAGTTGTTGAAGAACTGCTAAAGCGCAAAGACGTCAATCCCAACCAACCCAATAATAATGGTGAAACTCCACTGTGGTCGGCGACTTGGGTGGGGAACGAGGGGGTAGTGGAGATGATTGTGGGACGCAGTGACATCGAGCCCGACCAACCCGGCATGAATGGTTTAACACCACTTGCTGCTGCCGCTCGGCGTGGGTATCAAGGAATAGTAAAAACCTTACTTGAACTGAACCATGTTAACCCCAACAGAGCAGATAACGACGGCCTATCACCACTCGCTTGGGCTGCTAAAATTGGCCATGAGGGAGTGGTTGAAATACTGCTCAAACGCCACGACATCAACCCCGACAAATCTGATAATAACGGCCAAACACCACTTGCGATTGCTTCTCGGAATGGGCACAAGAGTGTGGTGCAAATTCTTCTTAGCCAGGGCACGGTTAACCCCGACGAACCAGATAATACCGGCCTAACACCTCTTGCTTTGGCTGCTACCTATGGGCACAAAGGAGTGGTGGAAATATTACTCGGGCAGGGTGACGTCGATCCCGACAAACGAGACAAGATCGGCCGAACACCACTGTCATATGCTTCCCAACGTGGGTATGAGGGAGTAGTAGAGATGCTACTCGAACGGGGCAACGTTGACCCTAACAAACCAGATAACGGCGGCCGGGGACCACTCACTTGGGCTGTTTGGTCTAGATCTTGGGATGTTGTGAAAATACTTCTGGGAAAGGACGACGTTAACCCTAACCAACAGGATACCAGCGGCCGAACACCACTTGCCCTTGCTATTGAATATGGGATTGAGGGAATGGTGAAAAGGCTACTACAGCGTGATAAGGTCAACCCCAATGAGCCACGTAACGACGGTCAAACACCACTCGCCATTGCGGCTTCGGATGGTCACGAGGCGGTGGTGGATATGCTACTCGGGCGGGCCGATATCACCCCCGACAAACCAGATTGGAACGGCCAGACACCACTCGCTCTTGCTGCAAGGCGTGGGCGCAATGGAGTGGTTAAAATGCTACTCAAACGGCACGACATCAACCCCAATCAACCAAATTACCGCGGCCGGACACCAATAGCTCTTGCATCGGAGAATGGGCACAAGGGTGTAGTGAGTATACTCCTGAGTGTGGGCGACATCAAACCCGACCAACCAGATGAAATGGGCCTAACACCTCTGGCACTTGCTGTTGAAAATCGGCATGCGGAAGTGGTGCAAATTCTCCGGGGGCGGGCAGAGGTTGACCCGACAAGCCTGACTAGTACGACAGAAAACTGATCTTGTGTGCTGCCGCGGGGAGACCGGAAGGTGTGATAACGGTATTACAGTCCTGAGCGCCCGTCAGCCCCACCACGGCCTTGAACCACTACCAGATTACCCTCCAGGCAGCCTTTAAATAGTTGCAATCTATATTCTATTTCGTTGGCCACTGCTCTATCGCCACGTTTATCGTCACGATTATTTTACTTACCTCACCTCCGCCTTGTCTGTCCTAGCACTTTAACACACAACAGTGGCTCAGCTTTTGTATTTTCTTCGGAAGAAAGGAAGCGTTGAACCGCAGTGTTGCATATATCTAACCGCTACCGACTCTATCTCGTCGCAAGGACTGTCTGTAATGCTGGGTCAGAATTAATCCGGATTTATTTGTATTCTTGAGTTAACTGGTTTTAGATAAAACGCGATTGAAATCAGGTGGAGTGGAAAATCTATTATAACCTATCTTGTTCTTCCGACCGATCCCCAGTGACAAATCCCTCTGGAAAATCAATTGTTGCATCCGTCTTGTTTGATACAAGCCCGTATTACCCTCCCTCTGCTGTATCAACGCGATGTCAATGTGTATCCACCTGGGAGGAATCTCTCGCTCGGTGCCTATTTTCTGACCCGTTCTATCTGGCCCTCCTGCCAGTTACAATGCACCGAGCTTCAAACGAGGACAAAGCTAAAATGAATAGGCTACGATGGGTAGAGGGGAGAATGTCTTGCGGTCCTTATTCTTTTCTGTGCTGCCAGCAGCGTACTATATATACACGATTTCTAACTATGGAACAAAGTCTTCTTCCTCTTCGTGAGACTCTTTTTCTTCCCTTTTTCTCATGCTCTTTTTCCTTCCACACCACACTCCCGAACATCCTTCAAGACATATCATCCCTCAATCCGTTTCGCACGTCTCATCCTCTTACACGCTTCTCATTCATTCGCCTGCAATCCTTAACCCGAGCTGAACCATCGTTTGTTTCCCAATCGTTGTAGTGTGACATTCTCCGTGTGCCACCTCTTAGTTCCAAACATTGAACACCCCCTAGTGTGATTTCTCAAACCTGCAAACATCTCCGCTGCAACTAGCTTCTAGTACAAACAATCATTGCTTCAACTATCATCTTCCGTAACACTTTCCCAAACATAACTTCTCTTAGCAAAACATCCATTGTCGTAGGCGATCCGTGGTTGGGGTCGTGGTAACGACAAGGAACCTTCGCGAATATTCTAACAAAAGCCTGCTGCATATTAACTCGCTTCTACTTTGTTTGTGCCCATAATCTTTTATGTAGAGTAGACAATTTTCCATAATATATAATATTATATCATATATTACTGATGGGCTAGATCCTGATCCAGCGGATCATAGGGGTTCTGCTCAAGCATGATCTGATCGGGGCGACCAAATGATCGAGTCATTGATTAAGTTGGTAGACCCTGATCGAGTCCAGTCGATTAAGATTGAGTCTAGCAGGCCACGGTCAACCTTTCTTCACCATCACAGTATGCTGATAGCACGCCGAAAACCCTTACTCTCAGCCAATTTAACATTTGAGTTGGTTTCGACAATCAATCCCAACTATCAATATACTTTATTCCTTTATGCCGAAGAACACACTAGGTGCCTGAGGACACCCCGCTTCATGTGTGAGTATAAAGGGACTCGGTTCAGGTCGCTTCCCTATTGCGTGTCAGCTGTTTCCCTGTATTTAACCGACAGGATCCTTATGGTCACACTCTTAGAGCGATAGCCTTCCACAACATGTTCGGAAACGGGCAAGAAACATAGATGATGCGGGATATTCTAAAGCGTACGGATACCAACTATGACGCCCGGAATTTCCTCTGAGACTAGTAATGGACACGATCATGCTCGATCATAATCTTTGGGTCCATGCTCGACCATTAGTGTGCTCGAACACACAAACTTTATGATCGAGAATGATCATGTCCATCAGTATATGAGACTATGAGAGCGAGCATATTTTAGGAAAGAGAGGTGGGAAGTAAACCTTGTTAAAGAATCAATTGTAGAGCGTGTTGTCCAGGATTTTCTATCAAGCGTGGGGCGTAGAGAATGATTATATGAACAGGTGATATCACATGATTACCAAGATGGATATAGGTATATAGATATATAGATATAATGATGGATCATGACCGATCATAATCTAGCATGATGGATCAGTAACCCTGATCGAGCAACTCGAGCAGATCATGCTCGATCAACCCTGATAATAAGGGTCGCTCAATCAGATCATGCTCGATCAACCCTGATAATAAGGGTCGCTCAATCAGATCATGCTCGATCGTGATCGGTCATGATCGGTCACTCTATCTATATCTGTATACTCCTATGTCTATCTTGGTAGTTATGTAGTTATGTGATATCACCAATTTATATAAGCACTCTCTAAGCTGCACACTAGATAACATAACCTCGACAACACACGGTACCATGGATTCTTTAACACCCTTTCGCTCCCACTTCTCTGGCTTAAAATATCTAAAATATCCTCACTCTCATCGCCTCCTACGACATTCCGGGCGTCATAATTGGTGCTAGTACGCTTCAAAATGTCCCCCAACATCTATACTTCTTGCCGTTTCCCAACGTGTCGTGGAATTTTATCGCCTCTGGAGTGCGTCCACAAGGATCCTGTCGGTTAACTACAGGCAAATAGATGACCCGCAATACGGAAGTGACCCGAACCGAGTCCATTCATACTCACACAGGAAGCGGCGGGTACTCAGACACGTAGTCGGTTCTTCGGTATTAAGGAATACAGAATAGTGATGGTTGTGATGATTGTCGAAGTCAACTCAATTTTTAAATTGGTTGAGAGTAAGAATTTTTGGCCTGCTATGAGCATACTGTGATGGTGCAGAAAGGTTGACTGTGGCCGGCTAGACTCTAGCATAATCGACTATACTCGATCAGTGGGCATGCACGATCACTGCTCAATTAGTCGGTCAGGGTCAACCAATGTGATCAAACGTTAGATCATGAGGTTGCAACGATCAGATCATGCTCGAGCAGAGCAGAACTCCTATGATCTGCTCGATAATGATCTAGCCTATCATTATGCCCGAGGAAAACTCGGTCTTGATCTGATCGTGGCCATCGCTATCGTATATTCTACTGAAATCTGGGCCAGGATTGAATCGAATGAGAAACAATTACTCATACCACAGGTACTGAAAATATAAAGATTGACATGTTAACTTGCGACATGTCCTGCTACTGTGGTGGGTGAGCCGCCCTCTTTAAATACAAAAAAACAATAACTAATCCTGCAGGGGACTTCCTAACTGGATCCTGCATTGTGTGTCAATTAACGATCCATTTCTTTACGACATGTTCTAACTTTCAACTTACATGTACACCTTTGT
This sequence comes from Tuber melanosporum, assembly GCF_000151645.1. Lineage (NCBI taxonomy): Eukaryota > Fungi > Ascomycota > Pezizomycetes > Pezizales > Tuberaceae > Tuber > Tuber melanosporum. The sequence goes on from NW_003298781.1 coordinate 205,179, forward strand.
CTCCACCGCCCTGGTTCATCGCTTCCTTCCCTGGTTCCTTCGTCCCAATTCTTGCTTCAACTCGGTTCTATCGCTCTTTGTTCCACTTGTTTTCATTTACCGCTCTTCTTTCCGAGTCGCCTTTTATGCACCTCCAGGTCCTCGTATTCGCTCATGTACCATTGTTGTTTTATCAATACCCCTGCAAATCAAAGGAATGTATAATGCTGATCAATGTCCGCCGACAAGCTTCCTGGTAAGCACCTGTTATGAACAATATTTTTGACGTCTCCGCCCTTTAAAACTAGTTTTTTTCCGCATCGGATCCATTTTGCGGTTCCATGCAAGGTTATTCAAACTTTAATTACAATATTCTTGGATGGCTGTGTCCATGTTAGCTGAGACCGTCTTTCGTCCCACAACCCCTCTGGATGGTATGCCCAGGTATATTAAACATAGACCCTAATAATGAATGGTATTTTGAATCTATTCTCAACTTTTATCTAGTGACTGTAGCTGAAGTTAACGTTTCACACTGCAGTGACAATTATCTCACTTCATTTTACACCAGTTCAGTTGGTCACTATTTTTATTTTCTCTCTCGCCCGCTTGCATCTCTTCGGTATGGTACCCGACGTTAGCCACCCATGCAACACTAAACCGCAATCCTGTGGTCTGATTCAACACACTCCTCCAACCAAGCCCCCCACCTGAAACGCAATAACCCTATCAAGGGCCCGGTCCTTAGCCAATGAAACCTGGCTTTAGGTGTTGTGTAAGTTTCATTGGTCTTAGAAAGCTATGGTTCCGGAAGGCTAGCTTCTAAACCAGCTTTCTCACAAAATGTGTGACCTTTTTTTCTGCAACGGCAACCGTTACACCTGCATATTTCTTAACCCTACCTCTAAGACAATGAAACCCTAATATCCAAATGACCACATAACTTGTATTATAATCAACAATTCTCTTCTTTTTCTATGTTATGATATTGTTCTTTACTGTATTCCACAATCTTTTAGCTTCAATATTTCTTCTAAATGTATGATATTCAAAACTCTAAATCAAATATTGCTTGCCCATCCAACTATTTACACAAATTACCTGAGCTAATTTATCAAAAGAATCTACTGAATTATGGAATCAGATATCCAACTCCAGCGAGAAAAAAAGAATGCAGCAGCCAAGGAACGTATGCGCAAGTACAGAGCTAGACAAACCAGGACTCCTCAAGCAACTCCATCACTGTCCTGTTCAAGTACTGAGAGCTCGCAAATGTCGTGAAAAAAAAAAAGCAATTGTGATTACTCCAGGTTCAGGAATGCAATCAAGACCAAGATGTTCAAATTACAGAGGTTGCCATTGCAAGTGTGTCTTCCTCTCGAGAAAAAACTCCATAGATATCGTGAACGTCAGAGACTGAGGTCTGGACAGACACCCGTTATCCCTCTCACTGTAAGAGAACGGGCTCGCCGAAGTTATGCCAAAAAGCGGCAATCAAAACTTAAACATATGATCGCTGATCAGGCTACATTACAGGTAACGATGCATATTAAACATGAAAGATTAGTGAGAGTAAGCAGCTGATTTGATCTTGATAGAATAATGAGTCTCGTAGGCTGGCTTATAGCAATTGGCCACATCTAGCTGGTCCATTACGAATTTTCAAAGAGGAGATTCTAGAGTCTGGTTTAAGAACACTGAAGATAAAAATTAACTCTTTGAACAAAAAAGGAGGAACCCTTTCAAATAGTTTACAGTTGGATTGGAATGTTCAACTCTATGCATTTATTAAGCTACAGTTGAGGGGGAGAAAGGAAATGGAACAGTGAGGAGCTGAAATGGGGGCTGACAGATCTAATAATTCAGCCAAAATCACGAAAGCAGTTGGCATTCTTGGTTGCCAAGTCAGCAGGTTGGGGGGCGTCAGTTATGAATAGAATTCTGGCACAGGAGGTGGAATACATACAAAGTGGAAAGACACCAGTACCCAAGCAAGGCAAGCATCCTAAGGTTGTTAGCTGGTTGACCGATGAGGGTACAATGTTGGCAATGCGGGAGTATATGTCTCTGGCAGGAGAAGGTAAGTAGTGATGCAGTTGAAGAATTCCAGTTTGTATAACCCCTACTAAGTAGTAAGATGATTCAATAGCAATGGATACATTAGGACTAGCTCAGGCGATTACAAACTATTGGACTGAAACCTACAGAGACGAGATCACAGAAGATATAATCGAGCAACAAGTAATCTCTACTGCAGGGATACATCGGAGAATTAAGAAGGCCTTATCCAGCCGTGCTGCTCGCGCCTGGCTACTTAAACTCGGTTGGAATTGGAAGGAAGACAAGAAGGGTATATATAAGGATGGGCACGAAAGAGAAGATGTTATCAAATATCGTGATACAATCTTCCTTCCTCATATGGCATTATTAAAGCCAAGAATAGTGGAATGGGATGAAACTTTAGAAGTTATTCCCAAGGAATACAAGGCTGGAACCAGTCCAATCGTTTTCATAATGCATGATGAGTGCACATTCAACTCCAACGATGGAAGGAAAAGGATTTGGATACATGAGGATAAGGTACCAATTAGGAAAAAGGGCCGAGGCCAAGGACTTCATATATCTGATTTTCTTACTCCTATCGGAAGATTAGGAGCAGGTAGTGTCTCAGAGACCCTAAAGTGTAGGGGAGATGTTTGGTGGACTGGAGAGTTGTTACACAAACAACTGACAGAAAAGGCTATACCAGCATTCGAAAAGGCCTTTCCTGGATGTCAAGGTCTGTTTGCATTTGATAATGCAAACATTCACCAAAACCATGCATCAGATGCACTTCTTGTTTCCAACCTGAACCACATCCCCAGAGGTAAATATACTGTACTAATGCGGAATGAATACTTTACACTACCAGATTATCTCAATTCAGTACTGAGGCAGTCAATGATGTTGCCTGATGGGAGAGTCAAGGGTTTACGACTTATACTGCAGGAACGTGTTCTTTGGCGATCCAACAGAAGGCTGTTAACACAATACTCTATCCCTAGAGACAAACCTGGAGAACGAAAGCCCAATTCTGCTTGCAAGTTTGCAAGAAATGTGAGCTGTTGTGCACGTGCCTTACTTGTTTCTCAGCCTGACTTTCAAGCACAAAAATGCCAATTGCAGGAAACTCTTGAGGCAGCTGGCCATCAGGTAATATTCTATCCTGTATTTCACTGTGAGCTTAACTTTATAGAATACCTTTGGGGTCAGGCAAAGGTTTATACCAAAGCACATTGTGAATATACATTTCCATCCTCAGTTAGAACTGTTCCAGAGGCACTGGCACAGGTCTCAAACATCTTGATCTGGAAGTATTATCAGCTGACCTTGCGGATAATGGATGCCTATAGGAATAGGATGGTTTATGGGTCAGAGGAATTCAAGAGACATGTATACACAAGGTACTCATCTCACAGACGACTTTCTGAATTGGACCTTCATGTTATTTAGATAATAATATGAATAATTATTGTGTTTCCATATAATGTGATCCTGCTGTTAAGGTAAAATATAATGTTATAAACATTAGGGTTTCATTGTCTTAGAGGTAGGGTTAAGAAATATGCAGGTGTAACAGTTGCTGTTGCAGAAAAAAGGTCACATATTTTGTGAGAAAGCTGGTTTAGAAGCTAGCCTTCCGGAACCATACAAGGTATACTAATATTACCAACATTTAAGTGCGCACATCTGTGACTTCATACAGAATCTGAATGATGAAAATTTTATCTGACAACTAGGTTGATTCATTTGAATGTAGTTAATTTATTTCATTGATTATCAAGAACACTATTCAATAGAGATTATATTTTCACATCATTATTGCAATATGAGGATAAGATTGAACTTGTCATTGTCTATCTATATCTCTCGGCGAGTTCAAGTACATGAACTATACTTTGATTTGAATAATATTTCCACAACACGTTTCCTCCTTTTGATTGGATACTCTTATATTCTCACGGCTTCATCAAGCATTTTTTGTTTCCCTGACGAACTTTACTTTATGTTTTTTTGTTCACTGGCGTCGTTGACGGTATGTTTTCCTCTCACTTTGAAGGGTATTCGCAAGGGAGATATCCAAGGTTTAGCCTGGTAGTCTTTCGATACCATTTGAGTGAGGGAGCATAGCGTTTCCTTTGCCTGAACCTTTGCCCTCTATGGGCCCAATTTCCCCCTCTCCCTCCTCCGATTCCTCTGTCATGGAGTGTGTTCGACTCGCACTTCCCGGATCCTCTATTGACCGTGGGCTTGTCCCGATTGAGACCCGGTCCTACATTGCTCCCGGAGGTGACTACATGTTCCTCCAATTTTACCACAACCATGGCTGTGGCAACATCTCTGCCACAATTGACGATGCCGTGAGGCGGACGGTCTCTCTACGAGGTCCCCAGATGATGAAGGGTGGAGATGCTCATCGAGGGCTATCTCAGCGGAATTGGCTGCGCTCGCGGGTGTGGTCTTGAACGTGACTCAACGACGGGCCTCTACGTTCGCTTCCATTCGGTTGGCGACTCCTCCTTTGCCCCCTCAACAGGGGATTCTGACAAACTGTTCTCCGGTGATTCCTCCATGCCTGGTATCCTGGAGTCATATTTGCCTTCGGTAGATGCTCTCTTGACGGTTGATGTGCCCCAACACTTTGCGTCCTCCCCCGCCCCTGCGATAAGGTCTAGCGATTTTGCGACCTCCACCGAGCTGACCATCGCTGGGCCCTCCATTCCCTCTGCTTCTGAGTCTGTGCCGTCTACGAGCCAGATTCTCCAGTCACCGGAGGACAGCGCACTGCTGTCGTCTCCTGCACCCCCACGATTCGGCGACATCTCGTCCAATGAGCGCCGCATGCTAGACGACTGTCCTGGTCAGTTCCGTTTCCAATCCGACTGCAGTTCGGATTAGGACTAGATTTCGCAGAGGCCACCATGGCATCTGAATCGACCCAATCGCAGTGTTGTCCCGGCCCTCCCGCTGGATATTCACCGACAGCGCATTGCTCCCCCTGCTCCTGCCTCTCCCATCCAGGATCCCCCAATGGCCCTTGGAGATGGCAAGACCTCTGAAATGGATGGATTAGGCGACAGTCGACACGCCAGCCCATCCTGCCGCCACAAGAGGAATAGTCAGTCCCTTGTGGCTCGAACGCCGAGCCCCGCGCAGCAGTCACCTGCTCGCACGCCTTTGCCACTCCCACACTCTATCAAGGATGTGGCTATGATGCTTGAGGATGGGAAGAACACCAAAGCCACGGGCCTAGGTGATAGCAAACATGCTTCCACCTCCCGCCGCCCCTCCCCGTCGTTGTTGTCGCTCGTTCTTCGGCCGGCTACGTTGGAGACTCCCGATAGTGCACAGGAGGTTTTGGAACAGGCCGACCAGGAGCTGGCGATGATTCTTCGTCGGAAGACCCCCTCCCCATGCCTCAGCTGACAGGTGTAAGTAGGGAGATGAGCGAAGCCATTAACGATATCGTTGTAGGAAGTGCAATTCAGTTGTCCGACTCCTCCTCGTCGACATCCGAGACATCAGAGTTTTCCTCCGAGGATGACCAACCGGATTACGCCAAGCTGGGCAGGATGCTGGCAGAAAGCAAGGATAGACAACCCATCCCGATCCTCTTCGGCGAGAGAGGTGACTGGTTCGAAGTCCTCGATCAGGTCTCGGAAGTGTTCGAGGTGATGGCTGACCGAATGAACCTAATGTCGGATGGCTTGGAACAAGCTCTCAAGATGATTGCCAGTCAAGGCATGAAGATTGATGAGTTGGAAAAGGAATTGGGCTGTTTGAGGGCATTACAGGCAGTTGGAGGGAATACTGACACCCAGCACGTCTGGACGTATAGTGATGTCGCTAAGTCTAGCCCCGCCCCTTCCCGTACCACTAAGTCTGCGAAGGCCACCACACCTGCTACAAGTACAACCCCGGCTGTGTCCTCCTCCCGCTCATTCTCAAGGAAAGTGTCGTTCACGGAAACTGACGATACCCCCACCACCCCGTCTGCCAAACCTAAAAGGAAAGGCGGCCCGAGAAGGAAGAAGGGTCCTTCTGAGAAAGTACTCAGCAAACGCCCGGAGATGCCTGGTGCGGCAGACAGACCCAGCACCGCTACCAAGGCCGATGATCCAGCCCCCATGGCTGCGCCCGCTGCCTCTACTGCCTCTGTTTCTGGCCCTGCGGCCTATGCCCCCGGCCCATGGAAGGTCTTCACAACCAAAAAGACACTCAAACCCCTTGCCCCCTCCCCTCGCACTGACCGCAATAGGATCCTGTCATCCTCTCCCACCCCGAATGCCCATGCTAGGCACATTACTCTTCGGTTTGCAACCCGCAAACATGTAACGCTTCCGGACGGTGTCTCCACCCAGTCCATACGCACCCGGGCCAACAAGTTTTTGGCCAACCAACACAAGATCGCGGGGAAGACCCCACACTTCAGAGAGGCCCGACTCCGCAATGAGATTGGATGCATTTTCATGACATTGTCCGAACACACCGCTGATCAGATCTGGCATTTGTTGGATAAGTACCACGCTTTGCTCGTCCGAGATCTCAGCCTGGCGGATTTCTCCTTTGCAAGCGATGTCGGCAAAGTAAAGGTACTCATTGCCGTTGTCCCGCTTGCTGATACTGGTCGGGGTTCTGTCTGGTCCGTCGATGGGTGGACTGGCGATAAGGCATATTATGGCCTCCGCAACGATCTTGAGCTGACTGATCCGGGTATTTCTATCTCTGGCAGGCCAAACATTCTCGGGTCCATCCATGCGATGAAGGCAGCCAAGGCTGTCTCATGTGGGGTCCGGTTTGTGGTAGACCATAATGAGGCTTTGGAGGAGGCCCTTAAGAATGGTAAAGTTTGTTTGAGGGATGGTCCGCGACCTATTCGCTTTTGGACTGAGCATCGACCCGCTGCGGCCCGCGGTAAGTGTCTACAAGTTGGTCACAATCAGATCACTTGTGGTTTCCCAGAGTGCTGTCGTTTTTGCCATAACAGGCACCTTTCCAAGTCCCACAAGTATGGGCAACTTAATTGTTCGGGTAGTGTAGGTGAGGCGTGGATGCATACGCGTCGATTCTGTTTGCTATGCAAGCAGTCTGACCACTTCACTGGCTACAACCAGTGCCCTGCCATCCTTGCAACCTCCTCTGTTTCTTCCTCCCTTGCTTCGGGTGCTGCAACTCCGGTGGTTGCAGATGATACGTCAAGAAGGTTTGGAGTTGCCAATAGGTCGGTCAACTGAAACATCCGCCGCTGCCATGGAAAATCCACTATCCCTCAGTCTGACCAAATCATCCGTGATAAGGATGGTACCACCACCGCAGCCAATGGTAAGACTGTTCCCTCTTCCTCCCTTTTGGGCTCCGGCCCATCTACTGATAAAGCCACCGTTCCGGTGAGCATTTTGAAGAAGCTGGTTTCCGGTGCTTCTGGATCAGCTGAGTTCCCGTTTTAATGCGGATTACAGCCTTAGCGATCAATGTGGGGGCGAGTGTTGGGAATCGGTCCCTGGCGATGGATTTGCTTTCTTACGTTGATATGTTCTTTTGTTATTAATCCCCCAGTTGGGAACGAGGGTTGTCATGTTGCCCATCAGGTGGAGGGCTTTGATTTATTTTCGTTTGTTGTGGGATCTGGTGTGGAGGTTTATGTTCGTTCGGTGTTGTGTGGGTTGTTTGAGATTGGTGGACACGATATGACATGTGGAATGGTGGACTATGTGTATAAGGGTGTGGCATGTTGTGTGGGAGGGGTCTACTTTATGCCGAGTATGGCTAAGGCAGACTTTAAGAAGTCTTGTGAGGATATGGTGGGGTGTGATGTTTTGCTGAGTGACTTTAATGCACGTCACAGAGACTGGAATGCTGCCGGCGACCCGATGGTTAATAATCGCGGGAGGTGGCTGTTCGGTTACTTGCAACAACAGCAACTTGGTGTTACGCTCCCCCAACAGCATACTATTCGGAATGTTAGCACTATTGATCTGTACGTATGGAAGGTCCGACCGAGATACCACCGATATGTTGATGCTGCCGCGTTAGAGCACTGTGGGCAAATAATTCGGTGGTTAGCTGACGTTCCTGCAATGGGGATGCGACCCCGACCAGCATGGAAGAGGGCCAAGTGGGACCAGGTTGCTATAGGTGTTGATCGACTTAGGTCACGTGGCGATGAAGAGTTGTAGGGAGGTGTTAGGGACATAGTTGATGGGCTGCCTCACTGTGGCATGGGTAGAAGTCGCTGTGTATGGTGGACCATTGAGCTTGAGAGGATGAGGAAGGATGTTCAACGCCTGCGACGAATGCGACGAGGAGATGTTGGATCAGAGGACTATAGGTTTGCTGGGAACATGTACAGGTGCACTCTTGTAAACGCTAGTTACGACCACATCAGAGATCGGCAAGTGGAGGCGAAGGACCCGGAGATATTCCGACTCGCCCTGGCTATCGAAACATGAAGGATGATACCTCCTCTGGTGGATGATGATAGCAGTTGTGTTCATAATCACCAGGCTGTGAGTGATCTCATCACGGCACAACTTGAACCTGTCCCCTCTTGCCCCATGGACGACAGCTCAGGCTATTGAATTAGAGCCTGCAGTGGATATCGGAATAGCAATTCACAGGAGTCCGGGCAACACCGGGCCAGGAATGGACGATATTGGCTATCTGTTCATTCAGTTCTGCCACCGCCGAGATCCTGTCACTGTCCAATGTCTTGTTGATTATGGGTTGCGCTATGACATTGAGGACTGGCACTTGGCAGAGGTAGTCCTGATCCCTAAGGCCGACAAGCCTCCTTACGATATCGTCAAGTCCTGGAGGATGATCCACTTGCTACCAACGTTTGCCAAGGTTGCAGAGCATGTTGTGCTTATGAGACTCGCTTCCAACATTGACCTTGGTGATACACAGTTCAGATACAGACGTAAACGAGGCTGCCCCGATGCTATCTCGGTTGTCTATGAATTCCTTGCCCATAACAAGCACCTCAAAGCTGCTGTAGTTTCCATCGATGTGGAAGGAGGCTTTGACCATATAGACTTGGATCTGCTGTCAGATTTGCTCGTTGCGCGGGGGTGTCCGGCGATACTCTGTGCTTGGGTTAGGAGGTGGGCCATGAGACACGTGGTGCAATTCCGGTTCAACGGACGCATATCCCAGCGGTATCAGACAACGAAAGGAATACCGCAGGGTTCACCATTATTGCCATTTTTGTTTGGCGTATACGTCGCCGATATCTTTACTCCTAGACTGTGGTACCGACCTTCGTTGAGGAGCATCGTGATCAGTTACGTCGATGATGGTGTTATTGCCGTTGCTACAGGCTCTGTCCAGTCTACCCTGCAGCACATTGTAGAACTATTTGAGGACTGCAACAGGGTGGCATGATCAAGGGGGATGGAGTTCAGTCCGATCAAGACTAAGTGGCTGGGCTTTGGAGATGTCAGCTGGCAGGCATTGCAGTTGGACGGGAACTATATAGAGCCATCGGAAGATTTAATGGTTTTTGGCTATTGGTTCAACCGCTTTGGAAACATGTCTGCGCACGTGGGATACTGGCTGAATAGAGGGTTGAGTGTTAGGAGACGGATATCTGCGCTGGGGAGGAGGTTTGGTTCTGTTGGGGGGTTGGGTGCATGGGAGACGTTTCGGCTTTTCCAGTCCGCATATTTGCCAACGGTCTATTATGGCTTTGAGTTCGTAACTGACTTTGGGTCGTATGTGAAGCGAATTCAGGTGCATGTTAATGACTGTTTAAGGAGTCTTTTCCGCTGTCCGATCAAGGTGGCCAACAATCTTTTGATGGCTGAATTTGGTACACTGACAGTTGCCTTACAAGGACGATATCTACAGCCTCGATGCTATAGCCGCATGATCAATTACAAGTACTATGCTGACCATCCATGGTTTGGCTCGGTCCGTGATCACTGGGCTGACCCGGATATGGTTCCATATCGTATGCTGTCAGACAAGAGATTGCTACGCCCGTGTATCACCTTTCCCACTGCGGTTAAGGAGGGTGCTGCTGGCCGACATCACCAGTTGCTTGAGGGCTTGTCGACAAGTGAAACGCTCATCATATATACTGATGGGTCTAAGAGGTCACTCGGGTGTGGAATGGCTAGGGTGGTCTGTGAAGGTGGCATGTACGAAGAAGCTCATGGACACGCTGTACCTCTTGGTTGGTCTATTGTTGAGTGCGAACTGCTAGCGATTGTGTGTGCGCTGCGCGAGGTATAACTGTATCATAGTGGTACCGTTGACCTGTTTACGGATTGTGCGAGTGCTATATCCCTCATTCGTGATATGTCACCAGAGGGTGAATCTGCGGGTATATGGGAGGCGTTGTGCCCACTTATCAATTGCTTCAAGCAAGTCAACATCCGATGGGTTCCCGGGCATGCTGGCATACATGGCAATGAGCTGGTGGATAAGATGGCTAAAGCGGCGGTATACCTTAGGCCACAACCTCGACACTGGCAAGACTTGTGCTCTGGCATAGGACACTCCATGATCGCTAAGGACAAAAGGAAGTGAGAATGGCTGTGGTGGCACAAGGATGAAGGACACAGCTATTACGAGCGGAAGCCGCAGGCACCCCGACACTTGCGTGGGCTGACCCGGATGGACGCCTTTGTGCTGTTACGGATTCGATCGGGCACCGGCATGGTTGGTCATAATGACTGTATCAGGAGGGATGCACGTCGACATTGGACCGAGTGTTCTCGTTATGACACTCTACGGCCGGATAAGCTATATGATGATCGACAGGTAGCAGCCTGGAAGACGTGGTGGACATGGCATGACTACCTCGGGCTTGGTATTCCTTCGCATCTTTCCATTATACATGGCGAAAGGATATTTGCCGGTAACCCCTTTGACCACACCCTGTATGTGAAGCGTGGGGGCACCCTGACGGTCGTAACGGATAACTCGTATGACGACCACCTAATCAGGCATAAGAGTAATATGGCCCAATACGTGTTTGCTTTGTTTGGAAGGCCGGACATATGTGCGTGTTGTGGCCGTATATTTACGTCTATGAAGATGTTCCAGAGGCACATCGCGGATCACCCGGAGTGTGCTGATGACTGGGCTGGGGTTTACTGGGAACAGATGGTTGGCATGTGGCATGAACTTGATTACGCCACGAGAAACAGCTTGGTCATTCTTTGGGCCCTGAAGATTGCTAACTATGATGTATGTTGCCCTGGCTGTGCCTTCGTGTTTGCGCGCAAGTGTGCGATGTTTGGTCATGTGAGGGGGCAGAGTAGATGCTGGGATAAATTGTTTGATTTGTTTTGGGCATGGGTGTGTGATAATTTGGATGTGTTGGAGGGCGATATTGGGAGGAGGGGTGCGAGGCATGAAGACGCATTAATCCGGGATTCCGCTAGTCGGGATGAGTGCCCGTGAGCATGCTGGTAGTGACCTTTGGATTTATGTTTGGGTGGAGGGCTGCGAGATGAATTTGTTCATGGTTGTGTTTTATTTATTTTTTTAGTTTAGTTTTGTGTTTTGCTTGTTGATGCCAGGTCGGCGATACAAGGATAAATAAATTATATTGAACACAACACGTAAATTGGGACAAGCATGAATCATGGGAGGATCCTGGTCTAGAGGTAATACCTGTAGGCCGATTCAAGAGTTACATTATCAGTCCCGGTCACTTAGATTACGCAAGTTTTGTTTCATGAATAAGAAACCCAGATGAGATATATTAAACCTAAAAATATTAGTATCTCCCTCACCTTTAACACATAGTCTGTTTAATAACGTTTACTAATTGTGAAAGGTAACTGTTTGATTGTTCTGATCTACAGCGTTCTGTTTGAGAAGTCTTTGATCACACAAACTCTTTCCATTTCTTTTTAGTTTCTTTTAAAAGTTTAATGTAATCGGTCTATCTTTAGCATCTGGAATTGTAACACCACTATGATAGGTTCCCTGTTGTCTACCTTTAGTTTGGTTCACCGACACTACATCATTTCTAACAAACAGTTTCCTCTTAAACCTTCATAGCTGAGGTCAATATTATGATTTCGCCATACAACGTGACGCATGCTGGGCTATTTTAAATTATAAAAACTCTCATCGCACGCGCAATGAAAGCGAGCAAATGAAATATTGGTGTACAAGTAGGTGGGGCTGGTATAGACGGTGGCTTTGAATGGCCTAAATTAGACCGGTAGAATGTATTCACAGCCAGAGAGGTTTGGCGTCGCCCAGGCAACCTCCCAGTGGCAGGTTGCACATTGTAGTACGATCAGAGCCGCGGATGATGCCCAATGACGGCTTCGCTTGCTACCCTTGTCTCCCTTCATGTACGTGTAGTAGAAATAACTAAGGCCATGGACGCACTGGCTACTAGGTTTATTCCAGTGAGTGAACTGGTATCTTTTTAATACGAACACAATTCAATATCGTCTCTGGGTGTCACAACCGTTATCCTGTTCTTACGAGTGCTATGGTTAACCTGCGCCAGCCCGGGACCCTCCTGCCGGACTCAAGTCCCGTGAAAGCAAGGATTTCCTTCACTTGTTGGCACGCGGGGCGTCCCGCACTTGTAACCTTGTTCGGCGTAAGTGGCAAAGCCTTGGTGTGGTGAGCGAGGAATTTAGTTTTGGTGATGCTTATCGTAGTCATGCAACACTTGGTAGCAGCACTACGAAAGCTAGGGAGAAAGAACTGAGTTTCAAGGAGTTCCTGGAATGTCAATAAAGTGTGGCATGACCCCGCGGTGGTAACCGAGTGATAGTGTCTCTATGGGAGATATGTTTCACCGATGGGGAAATTGTGGGCATGTTAAGAAGGTCTAATTACCATACAAAAGAAAGAGCCGAGAGGAGGTTAATCTTGATTACACTTGTGCAGTAGCTCCCGGCTCACGCGAGCTTTCTGGCATAACCAATTCAATGAGAGCAGGAATATGCGCAAGCTATCGGAATTCCAAGGAGCGGTGATCGTAAGCGGCTAGCCTGTGCTGCTCGGAGTATGGTCTGACTGTGTGAACGCTGTCTTTCAAATCCAAGGGAGCGTCTTGCCATGGAATTCTGCAGGTGGGTGGTTCTAAGCATAATATATGTTTCACTAATAAGAAATATTTTAATACTTAACACGACTCATTTGGTAGAAAATCCTGCACTTAATATATACTAACGCGGAGTGACTGGAGAGTTGTGCAAAGAATGGTGGACTATAGACTATCTTTAGTTCGGACGGTAAGCCGTATATCCGTAACGCGTCACTTTCTCGGTGGATCATATATGTATCATAAGAACTTGAATGATTGAACCTCACGCTAGCACCTTGCAGTTGCCTTTACTGTCAAGGTGCCATAGCTTTTTACTTTTTTTGACTGGAGCTCGGGCTGAGGGAGTTTTCTTCTCTCTCTCTTTTTTTTTGTTTTTGCTTCTTCACACCCTATGGGAGAGAATGAATTTGTTGTTGGTCAAGAAAGGTAACTGAAGATGTGGAAATGAAGAGAAGTAAAGACTTGAGAGACAGAAAGGCTATTTGGGATAAAGATAATGGCTTCTTTAGGAATGCAATTGACTTCGTCCTTGATTGTTTCTCCAGTGCCTGAGACCGCCATACTTATAGCCATTAGGGTTTTCTATATACAGTGTTCTAAGTCCCAATTTTCAATATACTCAACATGCTTCCGTCACATTGAAGTAACCATTTCAACAGAAATTTCGCCATCTTAGCGCCGGGTTAAATTATTAAAGCTGTTAAGGTATCTAGATTTGTCTTAAGCGAGGTCTACGATATAGCGCCAGCAGCATGATCCTCGTTTAAGGTATCAAGAGTGATTAAAGCTGCAATGAGTGCACATTATCCATAGATCGCTGGGTGTTGCTCTGACCTGGGTTGCGCTATGACACAAACTAGAGTTTGCCAGAGCGCCACCGTGTTCTTGCGACAGCAGAAATAGATTTTGATCTGATGAATCCCATTGTGCGACTTTATGCTGTGGTATACAGGCAGTATCCTGACTTGGCTAGCGGCCCGGCCTGTAAGGGGAGTGGTTACAGCCGTTGTCGGGAGCGGGTGTAACGCGGGGTATTCCGGCGGAGTGGTTGTCTTGGCACGTGTCTGGGATTCCTTTCCCACGTGGTAGTCACCTTCGGAGAAGAGAAAAAGGAACGCTTTCCCCTCCAGATCGAACTTCCTCACAAAGTGGCTCCTCTTTGCACCATATCTATTCTCTATTACTGGAGAGTTACTAATAGAAAGCTCACCTGAGGGGCAGAAACTATCGAAGATTGCGTGAGGGCCGACTACAACTGGTTTGGGCTGCTCAGAATGGGAATAATGAAGTGGTGCAAATGCTACTGGAACGGGTTGACATCAACTCCAACAGACAAGATAAACGGGCAAAAGACGGATCTCGCTTTGTGCTCAATCTGGGCACCATGGGGTCGTGGAGATTATGGTTGTGGGCAGTGACAGCGAGCCCGACCAACAAGGTATGAATGGTCAAACACCTCTCGCTGCTGGCAATGGTAAAAATTGTTGCTGGAACTGAATGACGTCAACCGGGACTGACGGGATAACCACGGCTAAACACCACTCGGTCGGGCTGCTCTAAGTGGGTATGACCTAATGGTGGAAATACTGCTCAAACGGGGCGACATCAACCTCGACAAACAAGATAATAATGGCCTAACGCACACCTACCTAGGCAGTTACCTTGGGGCACAAGGCTGTGGTGGAAATAGTACGGGGAAAGGGTAATATGAACCTCCTACAAGGCCGATAAGCGCCGCCTAACACCTCTGTCATTTGGCGCACAAATTGCTAACGCGGGAGGAGTACAGATGCTACTAGATCGCAGCAACATTGACCCCAATAAACCAGACAACTGCGGCCAGGCACCACTCACTTGCGCTGTTTAGACTCAGTCTTGGGATGCGGTGAAAATACCTCTTGCGCGGCACGACGTTTACCCCAACCAACCCGATACCTTCGGCCGAACACTACTTGCTTTTGGCGGGTGGTAGGGGTATGAGGCAATGACGAAAATGCTACAGGACCGGGATCACATCAACCCTAATCGACCAAATATTAACAGCGGAACGCCACTCGCTATTGGGGCCGCGAGTAGACAAAAAGCAGTTGCGAACATTCTGCGCGGGAGGGAGGGGGGTTGAAATCAAGCCCTTCGAACCAGATAACAGCAGAACACCACTCGCGCTTGCTGCAGAGTTTGGGCGCAATGGAACGGTGGAAACGGTACTCAAAAGGGAGGAGGTCAACCCCAACAAGCTAAATAATGACGGCTGAACACCACTCTCACGTTCGGTTGAATGTGGGTGGAAGGAAGTGGTGCAAAATCTACTGGGAGGTAAAGGCGTTCATCCGGTGAAGCCTGATAAAGTCGACACAAAGCCAATCTGGTTGGCCACTGCGGGTGGCAATGCAGAAGTGATAGCTCTATTTCAACCCAAAACACCTGTCACCCCCAGCATGGCCTAGAACGAGAGAGAGATTACTGTTTCTCCCTCGTTTAAAAAGATACATCCACTCTGCCTTGTCTCTGGCCACTCCGACACCCCCATAACCATAACGATGGGCATCGCTACTATTATTTCACCAGCATCACCTCCACCTTGTCTCTAGCAGCGCTTTAAAACACAGCAGTGGTTCAGCTTTGGTTTTTATTTGTTCCTGAAAAGCAACTCTATCGCCCCACTCTTTCATATATCTATCTATCTCTTACTTACTATAGCCGGTGCAAAATCTTTGTTTATGACACTGGGTCAGAATAGGTCAGTTTGTATTGGTATTCTTCTTTTCGATGTTTTTTTAGATATCATGCGGTTGAGAATAGGCAATGTAGAATTTCTATTAAAACTTATTTGTATCCTCTTACCGATCCCCAGTGACAAATACCTTTTGGGAATGAATTGTTGCAACAGATGTCTTACCCACAGCCCGGGTTTTCCTCGCTCTCTGCTGTATCAATATATGATAAAGGTAATTTAGATACAAATTCAGACAAGCAAAAATAGCAGCTAGACGTATTGTTCATACAGCAGAATGATTACCCAATATTTCGCCGTACATCTCGCTGGTGATTGGGTTCCACTATGCATAAGTGCCCAACAAAATTCGTGATTTCGTGCCACCTTTCCACAGATCTGGGGAAAGAACTCAACTTGGAACCCTACTCAGATTATTGAATCTGGCTCTTCTGGAAAGGTTGAGGGTGGGTGGAAGAGGGCCTGTAGTGTTGAACCTTAGCCACAACAAACAACCATGATACCGCAGTCCTGCACCAACCCGCTAATCGTGTCAATCAACGATGAACCCTGGGTTGTATCCACCGTAGAGGAACTTCTCGCTCTGGACCAATTGTCCGACCGGCCACCACTGGCTTTTCATGCTGGGTAATACGCAACGAGCTTAAAAGGACGACCAAGGCCGTCGCGCTTAATCTGCTTTTACTTGTTTGCCTTTATCATATGAAGATAAGGAGCTTTCTCGTCATGTATAAATCTTAGATTCAACTCTCCACACTGTAGAACAATTTATAAAATACTTTCCAGCCTTGAGTTTATTGTAAAGGCTTAAAAATACACTTTATTTGCTATTTCACCATAAGAAAAAAAAATAGTGGTGAAAATATTAAAAAGCAAGAGAAAGGAAAAGCAGGATGAACGATAGGTATTGAACAAAGTACTTTGAGAATGTTCCTTGAATTATAACTGGGCACCCGTAAAGATTGAGGTGTCTCTGGGAATTCACCCATGGTTTTAAGTATGAGATAGAAATAGAATAGAAATAGAATATTTTGTGATTTCAATACCCTTGTCATGGCGCTACCACTCCTGCATGGCCACACTCAGAAGCCCACCAGATTGGATTTCTGTGCAACTTGTCATGCTTGTCTGAGGTAACGTCCGCACCTCTCAGTAGGATTTGCACCACTTCCGCATGCCCATGAGGATGCAGAGGCAGCGAATGTGAGCGGTGTTCGGCTGATGTCTTCTGGTCGGTCGGGGTTGATGTCAGCCACCCTGAGGAGTATACACACCACCCCTTCGTGCCCATTCGCAGACGCAAGAACGAGGGATGTCCGCCCGAGGTAACATTGTTGATAAAGGGTTGATGTCGTCCGGCTTGAGTAGCATTTTCACCACTCCCTCGTGTCCATGCTTTGCAGCAAGCGCGAGTGGTGTTCCCCCGTAGCTATCTGGTTGGTCGGGGTTGATATCGGCTCGCCCGAGTAGTATATTCACCACTGCCTCGTTCCCACGCTCCGCTGCAATGGCGAGTGGTGTTCGGCCGTCCCCAAGTGGTTGATTGGGGTTGACGTTGTCACTCTCCAGCAGCATTTTCACCATTCCCTTACCCATATTCAATAGCAAGGGCAAGGGGTGTTCGGCCCCTGTTATCCGGTTGGTTGGGGTTAATTCTCTCCTGCCTCAGAGGTATTTCTACACTATGAGAAGGCTCAGACCGTACCGCACAACTGAGCGGTCGCCGGGCGACGTTATCTGGTTTGTTAGGGTCAACGTTGCCCCGTTCAAGTAGCATCACTACCACTCCCGCATACCCCTTGTGAGCAGCGGGCGAGAGAGGTGTTCGACCTATATTATCTGGTTTATCGGGGTTGACGTCGTTCTGGCCTATTAATATTTCCACCACTCCTATGTTCCCATCGGTAGCATCAAAAGCTAGTGGTGTTTGACCGTTATCATAAAATTTGTCAGGGTCGACGTCGTCCCGTTTGAGCAGTATTTCAACCACTACTTCATGCCCAGACCTTGCAGCCCAAGCGAGTTGTGATCGGCCATTGTTATCTAGTCTGTCGGGTTTGATATCATTGAGTTCAAGTAAGCTTTCCACTATTCCCTAGTGCCCACGCCGAGCGGCAGCAACAAGTGGTGGTAAACAATGCATACCGGGTTGGTCGGGCTCGATGTCTCTGCGCCCAACCATCTTCTGCACCACCCCCTGGTGACCCATCCAAACAGCCAACCATAGTCGTGTTTCATCGTCATTATTGGGTTGGTTCGGATTGAAGTCGTTCCGTTTAAGTAGGTGGTCGACCACGGCCACGTGCCCAGTCTGGGCGGCCAGAAAGAGTGGTGATTTTCCCCGCTTATCTGGTTTGTTGGGGTCGGTGTCGGCCCGATCGAGAAGCATTTGCGCAACTTCATTGTGCCAATTCTTAGCAGCCCACCCGAGTGGTGGTCGGCCCTCACACAGACTTCGATTGTTGACATCCCAGTGGTCAGCTTGCATGTTTACGAACTCTCTGGTGATGGTGGATCGATAGGGTGTAGAGTGGAGCTACTTGTGAGAGAAGTGTGACTAGGAGCCAAATGCCTCGTTATTCTATTGTGAGGAGGGGAAGGCTGCCTTAAATAAGGAGACCAAGCCACCTGACCAGACACCTCCCCTCCACGAGTACACAGGGCTACACCCTCTCACTACATCGGTTGAAACGAGTCTTCTTACTGATAGGGGCACTTCACCTAGCCAGGGTCTTGCTAGTATATCCCAGCATATCAGAGCATTATGGGATTAAACTGGCCAGATTTCTGCACTCTTACCAAAACCTGGTGGCTTACATGCATCTTGGTTGAGCCTTGCATTGATCCCAAGAGGCTAGTCGGTCCAGCTTTGAGTACGGCCGGACTGTGGGAAAGCGACTTTCCTAAACCAAAGCCTGCCCCCCCCCGTGTCACCTGCTGGCCGATGTTTCGAGGGAACGCTTGTTTTCCATGACTAATCAAGATTCTATTATTCAACAGGATTAATTTGTTTTCACGAATCACTCAGTTAATTCATATTCACCCAACCTGGTTAGAGGTTTGTGTGAAAATGGTATAGTGTCTTGACATTGGACACTATATTTGGGTGTCATGGTTGTTCGTCGATGGATGACAGAGATTTTGATCAATCGAGATATAGCGATGGCTGAATGTTGCGACTATTATCACATTCCGAGTGATTTAGAATGGAAAGCCTGCACATCGTCAAGTGATATTGTCAGATTGCAGGGTCACCTGGCGGCCCCCCCTCGGCATCTGGCGGCTTTGACCTGTGCTGTGCCAAGAGTCGACCTGGCAGTTGCCTGGTCGCCGGCGGGTTTCGACGGCAACTGAGAATTTCGACCGGACATACCGAGGCCTTTCAAAACCAAGGCCGGACTGACCGGAATTCCCACCCGTGGTCTGGACTATTGTCCGGACCTGCCTCGTGGGATCACGGGAGTCTTGGCGCAACACAGGTCAGAGACTAGCGATGCCCTGGTTACTGTGGAGGGAAAAATTGCGCGATGATTTTTATTCTTCGTATACTATTGCTTTTAGTTAGAGTTTCTGAACATAGTCTGGGTTGGCGAGAGTGTGACTGTTGTGGTTAGTATCGTGGAGGAAAGGTTTTCGCAGGACTGCGTTTTCCACACACCTTGAAGGTATATAAGAGGCTGTGGGAAACGCCTTGGGAACGAAATCGGCGATTGGTTGAACGGGCAACATCCCCGCATCACTACGACTTGGATTTTCGATTGTGTTTGTTGTTTTATTTCTTGTGCGCTTTAGTTACTTCAAACTCTCTACTCTACATTCCGCTTACAGGCTATACTTGATCCGCCTGAGTGCGTTGCGTGAAATAGAGCCGGGACCCACGATATCGTTTTTCATTACGCGACAATATATATGGATTGTCTGCAGTCTTTACAGTTTTAATCAATGGCGATAAAATAAACGTTCATCCTACGGCTGGCGCTATTGACCTCATTCAAGGCCAATTTATATATAATACATCATCTACCGATGCACCGCTGCGGCACCCAAATACTGGACAAGGTACGACCTCAACACAATCTATAGTAAACCATTATCCGCGCAGCTCGCCCGTGACCCCAGTTGAGTATGTGTTAACGGCATGATGCAATGTGCAATTAGTCCTTTTTAATAACAAATACTTAGTAACTCAACGGAGGTAATCTCTTGAAACACGGGGCTACAGATGACAGTGGCTGGGCACCTCCTCGTCTTTGAGACGCCATTATTCCACATTCCGGCCATACCGAGAGCCGGACTGGATGTCCGTTTACCATTAAGCCTTCTGGGAATTGAAATTGATTAAGCATGTTTCTGCTGATGTTGCATTGGCTATAGTGTTCACAACCGTCCCGCCCAGTGAGGGTAAGGACGGCACGGCGTGGCGCCCCACTTCCATAGGGACGGCGGCCAAAGGGGTTGTGACCCGGGCACTACAGTCTTAGCACATATTGGATCTTCTCTCCGTCATCCGCTGGGCCGGGCGGTCATCTGCAGGGCCCCACTATCATCTGCAGGGACAGACTGCTATCTGCAGGGCACGACAGTCACGGGCAGTTACCTGTAGTCATCTCGCGAATTTACCATCTTGAAACTACAGGAGGGCCTTACAGTCCATCCCGAGCAGTGGGCTGGACGGAGGCCAAGATGCCCATCGATCCCGCGCATCGTGCCATGAACTGCTGTCCGTCGCGTCCGGACTGAGAAACAGACGGACTAGACAGTGGGAAACAGTGCATAGGGCTGCAGAGCCTCTCTCCTGCTTCTAGTCCTTCTCGCAAAACAATGATGGATAAAGCCAGATGGAATCTAGCACCTGAGATGTGTCATTGCAAGGAAGGAGGGAATAATTCGGGACATCACCTTGCCCTCCGCAACCAGTGCTATACAGTGTTGGAGAGCAAGGATAATAGGATATATGCCACCGACTAGCAAATCAGCAGTTATCAATCGGTAAGAAACACAGCGCATGGTGGGGGGGTTGGGGAATTGGGATTGGGGTTGGACAAGAGGGGGCGGGAATGGGGGAACGGGAAGAACAGTAGAAGCTAGTCGAGCGGGCAGATCACAAGCATGGTAGATGAATCAAGGTAAGGTGACGGCAGGGCTTGGGGACAGGCGGGAATGATCGCCAGCGATAGTGAAATTTGAAAACTGTTCTTGGGTGGGAATTGTTTTTCACTCGCTGAAGGAGAATCAGGTTAATCGGCTCCTCCTCAGGTACGCATCGTTTGATGCTCCCTGTTTGTAAAATGCTGAGGATCTCCCGGACTGCCCGGAGAACCTCTCTCGTTGATGCGGCACCATGCTGTCAGGTCAGGTACTGATCTCTCGTACAGGGCCCTCATGTCTTCAAGCTACTGCCCTCCGCTCAAATCTAATTCCAGTACTTTGTGGCGTAGACATAAAAAACACTCAGGCAGAGGCCATAACAACTACTGCGTCTCCAGTATACTGGAAGCCATGTGAGAAATCAGGTCAATGGCCATCCGCTAATTAGAGGTGGGGAATGTGCAACCTCTATGTTCTAATCGCTGGACTCTCGCAACTGTCTAATGAAATTCTAGTCGCAGGAACTGGTGAGTAGATATTTCGCGATGCAATTATAGACCACCGTTGTCCCCACTGTGGCCATTATATCTAAAGCGAACTTGCTATTGACAAGGTCTCATACAAGCACAGGGTGGATATAAACATTAACTATTATGAATTGATAATTTAGGGAACATGTGGTATGACGGACATTTCTTGACAAGGCAATGCCCCCTTAAACACGGTGTCGATATTGGGATTCTGAATCTGCATGGCAAGACACACGAGATTTCAGGTCGCCCGTTCCGGATCTAAGAGAGAATTTAGAAGCCTTTCTTTCTCTGGTTGAACTGGATTTGAAGGGGGCTATTAATGCAGCGCAATTCGGACGGTGTTGTAGTAGCTACAGTATAGTCCTATTCAGGATTTCTCGGGTTCTTTTGCTGAAGCATTCTGCGAGAATTTAGTGAAATATCCATCTAGATTTCGTAGTACTCCATATTGTACATCACAGGTGCTTACCCTGAAGCTTGTATACAAGCTGTACTCTGCTTCATGTTTTTCGTTTGGTGTGCCGGGGTATTGGTAGAAACAACGGTGGTACAGGAACGAATAGGAGTATAGGGTGCCGGGTAATAGGCGACTCACCTGGAATCGCGATAAAGGAAAACAACCGGAACAAAGAGCGATAGAAACGTGGTGAAGAATGAATCTGGATGAAGACAGGCCGAACTCTCAGAGGTGGAGGAACTGGAGAGGAAAGCCCGAAACCATGGTAGTGGAGACAAAAGTGTACATCTAAGGTGAAGTTAGATCGAGGCGTAAGGAGTGGTAGCGTGACGTGACAGAGAAGACAGAATCCTGTTAGGAAGACTCCGGGAGGGTTAGTTATTGAGATTTATATTTAAAGGGGGCCAATCACCCAGTTGTGTAGAAGGATAAGTCGCAAGTTACCAAGTCAACATTTATATCTTCTATGCCTCTCTCGTTAGAGGTTGTCGTTCTATTGACTCCTGGCCCAGAACCCCATTGTGTACCGGTTCCTACCTTGGAGGTTGCATCCTACATGATGGTTATTACAATATCATACAATGTACTTAAAACCATGTGTGCCATGCCCACACACACCTCTATTTGCAAGGGTCAAGAGTTATAAGTAATGAAATAGTATTCTCAAAGTGCTATGTCCAATCCCTATCATTCCTCCATTTTTCATCTTTTATTTTTTCATCATTTCACCACTATCCTTTGTCGTTTTTATGAAATAGCACATAATGTGTATTTTTTTAAACCTTTTCGTTTAATACAAGGCTGGGAAGTATTTTACAAATTGTTCAACTGTTTTGCGAGATGAGTATAAGATATATTCGTGACGAGGAAGCTTCATATCTTCACAAGATAAATGAAAACAAAGTAGAAGCAGTTTAAGCTCAATGGCCATGGTCGTCCTCTTAAGCTCGTTGCGTCGTATCCAGCAGGAAAAACCACCTGTTGCGGGTACGGTTATTGGCCCAGAGCGAATGGGTTCTCCACAGTGGATACTGCAGAGGGATTATGGTTGATTGACACACTTGGCCGGTGAGGGTAGGACTCCGCTATGATGGTTGTTTGGTATTGGTTAGGTTAAGTGCGACAAGAGCCTCTACCACCTACCCTCGACCCTACCAGAAGGGCCATATTTAATCGCCTGGATAGGGTTCAAGTTTACCTTCTACAACAGATATGTGTGAAGATGGTATCATACGAAATAACGAATTGTGTTGAGCCCATATACATAGTGGAAACTAATCACCACAACAATGTACAGCCAGGATTGGAGTAATATTTCCGGATCATGAAGAATAATTCCAGCTGCTTTTGCAACCTGTCTAACGTGTACGTGAATTACCTTTTCATCGATAAAGCAGATGGCAGGGAAGACCCGGGCTGTCCATAGGTCATCTGTTGCAAAAATATATTCTCAAAGATCATTTGTTACCGGGGATCGGCTGGGAGAAAGAAATTGGTTCAAATTAAATTCCACACTGCCTGCTCTCAATTGCATGGTATCTAAAAAACATGAAACAGAAAAATAGAGATAAACACCGCGCAAGGCAGTCACAGCGGAACAGACAAAGACTCCAGGTTACCTAGAGTAGGTATGAGATAGATAGATGGATAGATGCAAGAGTGCTGCGATTGAGCTCGTTTTCTGGAAGAAAATAAAAACCAAAGTTGTGCCACAGGTGTATTTTAAAGCGTTTCCAGAGCCAACGGACAGCGCGGTGGTGATAGAGGTAAAATAATAGTGGCGATACCCGTGTATATATGGAGGCGTCGGAGCGACCAGAGACAAGGCAAATGTATTGTATTATATTAAACAAGAGAGGGAAGGTAATCTCTCTGTGATCCTAGGCCGTGTTGGGCGTGGCAGGTGCGTGGCGCTGTCAAAGCGCTATCACTCCTGCATTGCCACCCGCTGTAGCCCACTAGATTGGTTTTCTGTCCAATTTGTCGGGTTTGTCAGGATTAACGACTTGCCATCCCAGTAGAATTCACACCACTTCCTTCCACCCACTGTCAGCAGAATGTGAGAGTCGTGTTCGGCCGTAGTTATCTGGGAAGTCGGAGTTGATGTCATCGCGCCGGAGGAGTATATTCACTACCCCCCCGTGCCCTCTTGGAGCCTCCATTGCGAGTGGTGTTCGGCCATCATTATTTGGCAAGGCGGGGTTGATGTCCTCCAGTTTGGGCTGCACTTTCACTGTTCCATTGTGCCCAAACTCTGCGGCAAGCGCTAGTGGCGTTCTGCCGTTGTTATCTGGTTGATCGGGCCGGATTTCAGCCCATCCAAGTATCGTAGTATGTTCACTACAGCCTCGGCTCCACTCGCAGCCGCAATAGTGAGTGGTGTTTCGCTGTTGATATTTGGTTGATTGGGGTTGATCTCATGCCGCTCCAGTAACATATTCACCACTCCCTCATACCCAAACTCCGCAGCAAAGGCAAGGGGTGTTCGGCCGAAGATATCCGGTGGGTTGGGGTTAACGGAGTCCTACGCTAGAAGTACTATACTTTCACCGTATCCGTAGACTGAGCACAAACAGCAAGGGCGAGTGGTGCCAGGCCGCGGTTATCTGGTTTGTTGGCGTCAACGTTGGCGCGTTCTAGTAGCATCTCAACCACTCCAACATACCCACCGCGAGTGCCAAATGACAAGTGTTCGGCCGCTCAGATCGGGTTGGTCGGGGTTGACATTATCTTGTCCCCGTAATATTTCCACCACTCCCCCATGCCCACTTTGAGCTTCCCAGCCTTGTGGTGTTTGGTCGTGCTTATCCGGCCTGTCGCGGTCGACGCCCTTCAGCTCCAGCAACATTTTTACTATTGCCTGGTGCCTATACCTAGCCGCAGCATTGAGAGGTGTTAGACCATTCATACCAGATTTATCCGGTTCAATCTCATTCCGTCCAACCATCATCTCCACCACCCCCTCGCGCCCATCCCATTCTCCGCAGCAAGTGAGAGCGGTGTTTTGCCCCATTTATCTGGTCTGTTGATGTTGATGTCAACCCGGTAGAGTAGTATTTTCCCCACTCCACCATGCCCATTCTGAGCTGCCCAACCAAGTGGTGGTCGGCGCCCAAGCAGCTTTTGATAGTTTCTGCCCCCCACGTGAGCGTGCATTGTTACTAACTCTTTCGTGATGGTGAATGGATATGGTGTAGAGTGGAGCCACGTGTTGAGTGAGAAGTTCGATAAGGACGGGAAGGTGTTCGTTGTTCTTTTCCAAAAATGTAAGGACCTCTTGAAAAAAGAAACCAAGAGGCGTGCCAGGACAACCACTCTGTAGGAATGCCCCGTGCCACACCCACTCACGACATCTGTGGTATCCAGTCCCCTTACCGCCTGGGGTAGCTAGCCTAGCCGGGATCCCGCCTGTTTACCCTAGAGTATTATTGTACAATTGGTTTCATCCATTCAAAATTCTCAGTGGTCGCCAAACCCCGGCGGCGCTCGGCATCCTCTAGCTTGTGACATAGCGCAACCGAAGACCGAGCTGCATGATGTCCCGGTATCACCAAGCTATCTACTGATAATCTGCATGCAGTCCAGCTCCAACCTGTCGGGGTACCTTAAATGAGAATCATGCGGCTGGCGCTATATCGTAGACCTCGCTTAAGACAAATCTAGATACCTTAACAACTTGAATAATTAAACCTCGGGCTAAGATGTCCAGAATTACTTCTCCTGTATAGGGGCTAAAGACGCAAAAAAAAAGGGAAAGGAAAGGAAAACCAACTCCCTCAGCCCGAGCTTGAGTCAAAAAATGTAAAAAGCTATGGCACCTTACCAGTAAAGACAACCTCAAGGTATCATACTGGTGCGATGTTCAATCATTATAGTCCTTACGGTACATATATCATCCGCCAACAAAGTGACGGGTTACAGAAGTACCGCCTACCGTCCGAACTAAGATACTCTATAATCTACCATTCTTCGCACGACTGTCTAGCCACTACGTGTGAGTATATATTAACCGCATGATTTTCTATACAATGGGGCTTGTTAAATAATAAAATATTTCTTATTTGTGAAACACAGGTCATCCTTAGAAACAACCAGCTACAGATGACACTGGCAAGGAGCTGTCGGCTTTGAAAGGGAATATTCCCACAGTCCGACAATACTCAGAACAGAAAAGGCTCGCTGCTCCTGATTACTGCTCCCGGGAATTACAGAAGCTGGACCATGTTTCTGCTGCTACTGAATTGGTTATGCCAGAAATCTCGTGTGAGTCAGTAGGTACATCATAATTGTGGTCAGGATTAACCTCTTGTAGAGGTAACCTTTTCTATGGTAATTTGAGTTTAATGAAATGGACACAATTAG
This sequence comes from Tuber melanosporum, assembly GCF_000151645.1. Taxonomy (NCBI): domain Eukaryota; kingdom Fungi; phylum Ascomycota; class Pezizomycetes; order Pezizales; family Tuberaceae; genus Tuber; species Tuber melanosporum. The sequence continues at coordinate 231,401 of NW_003298781.1, forward strand.
AGTCAGGGCTGGCCCCGGCTACCTGGAGAAGGATGATCCATGTGATCCCCGGTGCTGAGTGTTTGAACAATTTTATAATTTAAAACTACCCAGGAAGCGCCTGGCTACAACGCGAAACTCCAATATTGACATTGGCTATAGATATTTGAAGGAAAACGGGTTTTCGTGATAGGATATACCTTCTGGTTAACCAAACTAGTGCTCAGTCAAGCGATCATAGTGGCGTTAAAACAGCTGATCCTAACCGATTAACCCTAACCTTTTTGTCAAATTCAGAATAAAGAAAAAAGAAAAGTGTATATCTATAATATGCAATCAAATAGGTCTCAAGCAGGACCCCAGACACCGTTGCAATCGTACAGTTACTTCTTATTTCTGATTACCATCCTAGGCTCATTCTAATACGAACACGATTCTATCTGGTTTCTTGTAGTCACAGGATGTATCCTGTTCATATGAGGCCCATGGTTAACCGACTCCCCATCGCGATCCTCCCGCCAAACTCGAGTCAGGGAAGAAAAACATTCTCTTTACCACTTGGCCCACTGGACATCCAGCACTTGTGATCGGTTAGTTGAAAGGGACAACCCCTTACAGTATTGAGAGATGATTTCTGTTTCTATAACGTCTATGCTAGTCGTACAATGCGGAGCAGGAGGACCGCCAAAGATAGGGGAGAGAATATCACCTCCTGGTAGTCCTTGAATGCCAATGCAGTCTGGCATGATCTCTTGGGGTCAACAGAGTGATGGAATGTCGACGCCATGAATTGTTCATGGATAGGGACATTGCCTGCCTTCCGCTACAGTGTAATCACTATAGGAAGCTTACCCCTTGGTGATGTTAATATTGGTTACTCCTGCAAGTACCTCCGGGCTCAGGCCAGGCCCCTGGCATAGCTAAAGCAATAACAGCAGAAACATTCCTAAGCTATTATAATGCTCACGAGCAGTGGTCCTGAGCAGCAGGCCTATGCAGGTATGTATCTGGCCAGACTGTGAGAAAGCGGTGTTTCCAAGGGAAAGCAGCTCCCCACCTGTGTCATTTCCAGGCCGATGTTTCAATAGATTAGTTGTGTTTTAATACTAAGTTGTATTTTATTGTATAAAGGGAGTAATTGCTGATTGCCTCATAGAGTCAATACATTCTCAGCCGGAGTGGTTAGAGAGTTGTATGAAGAGAGGTAGACTTTAGTGTGTCTTGACGTCAGATTGTATAACCATTTTTTGTACGGCGGCGCTTGTCGGTGGATCATGTAAGAGATTTGTCTTAAGCGAGGTTTATAGCGCCAGCCACGTGATACTGGTTTTGTGTATTACATGTCATCAAAACTGGAGAGAGAGCACTGTATCTACAGCTAATTTCGCATCATCTTGGCATCGTGTTGAGCGGTCTTGGGTTGCGCGATGACTCCATTTTGAGGTTACCCGGGAGCTGCCGGGATTAGTAGACTAATAAGAATTTTGGTCAGATTAGGTAATCGCATTTCGCTTGGTTATGCTAATGTATACTCGGGGGGGGCAGGTTAGGCTAGATGCCCCTGGCGGTAAGGGGACTGGTTTCCATCCATGTCGGGAAAGGGTGATTCCCGGTGTGTTCGTCCATGGGCGGTGTCTTGGCAGGGGCCTATGTTTCTATTTTTAAGGTGCTGTTCCACTCCTCCGAATAGGACAACGAACTCATTCCATCCTCCTCATCACACTTCGCCCTCAGCACGTGGATCCTCTTTGCACTTTATCCACTCACAATCACTTGAGATTTGGTAAAAATACAAGCTGACCAGGGGGGTATCAACCTTCAAATACTGGGCGAGGCCGACCACCACTTGGTTGGGCTGCTAAGAATGGGGACGATGAAGTGGTGCCAATGCTAGTCAAATGAAACGACATTGACCCAACAAACCTGATAACATCTGAAAAACAGCGCTCTCACCTGCTGCCGAGAATGGGTACGGGGAGGGTGGTGAGACTACTTCTGTGGAACGACGTTAATCCCAAAAAGCTGGAAGAATCACGGTGAAGACCACTCTGGTCTGCTGTTTGGGAGGGACACCAGGGGGGGTGGAGATGCTTGTTCATCGCAGTGACATCGAGGCCAGCCGATTGGCTAGGAATGGTTAACAGCACTTGTTGTTGCCGCTGGATCTTGGCACCAGGTAATAGTGAAAGGTTTGCTTGAACTGAAAGACATCGACGCCGACAGACCAGATAACGACGGCATATCGCCACTCGCTTCGGTTGCTAGGACCGGAGATGCCGAAGTGGTGGAAATCCTGCTCAAACGAGACGAAACCAACACCGAAAAACCTGGAAAGAACAGTCAAACACCACTTGCGATTGCTTCTCAGCATGCGGACATGGGAGAGGTTCCAATTCTATTCAAGCAGGGCAAGACTAACCCCGATAAACTAGATAATGCCGTCGAACGCCACTTGCATTGACTACTACTCATGGGCACAAGGACGTGATGGAAATAATACTCGCACATGAAGACGTTAACCCAAACAAAAATCTGATACCTCGGACCGAACGCCCTATCAATTGCAGCTGAGTATGGGTGTGCGGAAATCATGGAGATTCTACTGGAATGCGATGACATCAACACCAACCCAACAAATATGGACGGTCAAACACCACTCGCCATTGTGGCTGCGCATGGCTACAATGCCGTGAGGAATATACTTCTCTGGCACCGCGACATCAACTCTCACCAACCAGATACCACCGGCCGAACATCACTCCGACTTTCTGCTGAACGTAGGTGGAAGGAAATGGTGCAAACTCTACGGGGACGTGAAGACATTAACCCTGACAAGGCCGACAAATTCAACAGAAGGCCATCTGGTGGGTTGGGCTACTGCTGGTGTCTACGCAGGCGTGCTATCGCTCTTACAGCCCCAAGCACCCGCGCCACCTGGCACGGCGCAGGGCCACCGAGAGATTACCCTCCTTGCCTCTCTGAAAACGATGCAATCTATTTGCCAGTTCTCTGGTCACTCCAGCGCCTCCATAGACACCTGCATCGCCACTATTTATTAACCTGTATCATCTCCGCCGTGTCTACCAGCACTAAAACACGCCAGTCTCTACTCTTTTGTAATTTCTTTACAGGAAAGGAGGTCTTTCGCCATAGAGGTACATATATCTATCGCGCACCTACTCTAGATACTCTAAAGGTTTTTCTGTAACGCGGGGACCGAATTGGTCATTTTTGGTTTGTATTCTAGTGTTCAAGGTTTTGAGATACCACGCAATTGCGATGACGTATAACATATTTTGGTCTCCCTATCGATCGCCGGTACCCGATCCTCTTTGAAAATTTATTGTTGCATTGGACTCCGTTTTCATAACACCCGTCTTCGCCGCGCTCGGCCGTATCAGTCCAATGGCAATTTAGATACAACTATAGACTTGTTACAATAGCACCTTGAACTGTTCCTGACACCTATGAAACATGACTGAAAAGCTCACTTCATGGTCTGCCGGTGATTGGTTTCCACTATATCTTATAGGGTCTCAACAAACTTCCTGATTTCATAGCGTGCGACTACGGGGCTGGGGTATCATGTGAACTTGGAATGGTATACTTGCCCTGGATTATGACCAATCGGGACCGGTCACCTGAGGGCAGTGTTCGCAGTCAGCGGTATATAGAGAGTCCAGCCAGGCTGGGTCGGGGTGTAACCAACCGGCAATCAATTATCTAATACTAGTAGTTGACAATCTCGACACTGAAACATTGAAAAGAATTCTCGTCAGTATTTGTGATAGGATAGACTGAATGTTGTCAGGTCATCCTTCTATGAAACGGGTCAAATTGCTGAAATTGAATAGTTCTGTATAACCCATCCATTTTCTAATTAAGCTAATTTGGACTAGCATGAATGGAACAATGTGGAGCATGTTTGCGTAATATATGGAGGCAGGTCCACGCGAAGTGGATAATCAGCAAAAGTCGCTTCAATTACCCAAACCTACAATACAAATGCTGCTTAAAGACCAAGAACTCCAGATAAAATATTAAAAACTCAAATACATCACCACTTGAGCTCTCATACCTTGGCAGTTTTATATCCTTTACTGATTATGAAATGTAACTGTATTATGGCTCTTTTGTCTGGGGTTCTGTTTGCAAGGAATTTTATTATACAATTTTCAAAAAAAAAGCAAACAAGGCAAGGCCTGACCTAACCTTTAACATCCACCATGTTATACCCCTCTGATCGCTTGACTCGACAGTAGTTTGTTTAACCAGACACTACATCCTCCATCAATATCTGGTTTCCCTTCATATTTCTTCCTGCCTTTAATATAGAGATTTCAGGTTTCAACCAGCCGCATCCGGGTTGTTGTTGAGTGATAAAAACTCTCTTGGCGCCTTTATGAGAAGTGTCATCATCACATGAAACATTGGCGTGAAAGTAAGTGAGGCCAGGCCTGGCTCTAGTTTTGAATTGCTTGAACGAGTCGGGTTGATCTTTTTCATCGCCAGAAACCTTTCGCAGTGCCCAGGAAACCGACAAGTCGCAACCGGCATACGATATGACACTAGTACAATATCCGAGGATCATGCCGAATCGCCGCTTCACTCTCTACCATAGTCACCACTGATTCGGGTGTGGTAGCCATAAAGAGGGCCAAAAACTAAAAGCTACCATGTTATTTCCTATAGCTCTCAGGGTATGTCTAATTTTACCACAATTCTGCATTACCCTTTGTGATTGGGCGCTTTTACATTCTCACGGCTTCATCAAACATTTTTTGCTTCCCTGACCAACTTTACTTTACGTTTTTTTGTTCACTGGGGTCGTTGACGGTGTGTTTTCCTCTCACTTTGAAGGGTATTCGAAAGGGAGATATCCAAGGTTTAGCCTGGTAGTCTTTCGATACCGTTTGAGTGAGGGAGCATGGCGTCTCCTTTGCCTGAACCTTTGCCCTCTATGGGCCCAATTTCCCCCTCTCCCTCCTGCGATTCCTCTGTCATGGAGTGTGTTCGACTCGCACTGCCCGGATCCTCTATTGACCGTGGGCTCGTCCCAATTGAGACCCGGTCCTACGTTGCTCCCGGAGGTGACTACAAGTTCCTCCAATTTTACCACAACCACGGCTGTCGCAACGTCTCTGCGGCAATTGACGATGTCGTGAGGCAGACGGTCTCGCTACAAGGCCCCCAGACGATGAAGGAGGTGAAGATGCTCGTCGAGGGCTATCTCAGCGGAATTGGCTGCGCTCGCCGGTGTGGTCTTGACCGTGGCTCGATGACGGGCCTCCACGTTTGCTTCCATTCGGTTGGAGACTCCTCCTTTGCCTCCTCTACTGTGGAATCCGACATTGTGTTGTCCGGTGATTCCTCCTTGCCTGGTATTCTGGAGGAATCCTTGCTTTCAGTCGACGCTCCCTTGACGGTTGATGCGTCCCAACACTTTACGTCCTCCCCCACCCCTGTCATAAGGTCTAGCAATTTTGCGACCTCCACCGAGCTCACTCTCGCGGGGCCTTCCTTTCCCTCTGCTCCTGAGACTGTGTCGTCTACGAGCCAGAGTCTCCAGTCTCCGCGGGACAGCGCATTGCTGCCGTCCCCTGCGCCCCCATGATTTGGCGACATCTCGTCCAATGAGCGCCGCACCCTCTACGACCGTCCTGGTCAGTTTCGTTTCTAATCCGACCCCAGTTCGGATTCAGACTACATTTCGTAGCGGCCACCATGGCTTCTGAATCGACCCAATTGCAGTGTTGTCCTGGCCCTCCCGCTGGATATTCACCGACAGCGCATTGCCCCCCCTGCTCCTGCGTCTCCCACCGGGGATACCCTCATGGCCCTTGCAGATGGCAAGACCTCTGAAGTGGATGGATTAGGCGATAGTAGACACCCCAGCCCACCCCAAAATCACAAGAGGGATAGTCAGTCCCCTGTGGCTCCAACACCCAGCCCTCCGCAGCAGTCACCTGCGCGCATGCCTTGGCCACTCCGACCCTCTATCAAGGATGTGGTTATGATGCTTGAGAATGGGAAGAACACAGAAGCCACTGGCCTAGGTGATAGCAAACATACTTCCGCTTCCCCATCCTCCTCCCCGTCGTTGTTGTCGCTCGTTCCTCTGCCGGCTACGGTGGAGACTCCCGATAGTGCCCCGGAGGTTTTAGAACGGGCCGACCAGGAACTGGCGATTATCCTTCTCCGTAAGACCCCCTGCTCCATTCCTCAGCTGACAGGTGTAAGTATGGAGATAAGCGAAGCCCTCGACGATATCGTTGTAGGCAGCGCGATTCAGTTGTCCAACTCCTCCTCGACCGCCTCCGTGACATCCGAGCTTTCCTCCGAGGATGATGAACCGGATTACGCGAAGCTAGGCTGGATGCTCCCACATAACGAGGATAGACTACCCATCCCGATCGTCTTTGGTGAACGGGGTAATGGGTTCGAAGACCTCGATCACGTCTCGGAAGGGTTCGCGGTGATGGCTAAACAGATAAACCTCATATCGGACACCTTGGAGGACGCTCTCAAAATGATTGCCAGTCAGGGCATATAAATTAATGAGTTAGAAAAGGAATTGGGTTGCTTGAGGACAATACAGGCTCTCGGGGGGAATGCTGAAACCTGGCGCATCAGGATGTATAGTGATGTCGCTAAATCTATCTCCGACCCCTTCCATACCACACACATCAACTGCGAGGACCGCCACACCTGCTGAGAGTGCAACCATGGCTGTGTCCTCCTCCACTGCAGAACCCAAGAGGACACGCGGCCTGCGAAAGAAGAAGGGTCCCCCGGAGAAGGCCCTCAGCAAGCACCCAGAAGCCGCTGGCACGGCAGACAAGCCCGGCGCCGCTACAACGGCCGATGCTCTGGCTCCCGTGGTTCAACCCACTGCCTCTGTTTCTGGCCCTGTGGCCTATTCCCCCAGCCCATGGAAGGCCTTCACAACCAAGAAGACACCTAGCCCCCATGTCACCTCCCCTCGCACTGATAGCAATAGGGTTCTGTCATCCTCCTCGACCCCGAATGCCGGTGCTAGGCATATTACTCTCCGGTTTGCGACTCACAAACATTTCGGGCTTCCGGAAGGTGTCTCCACCGAGTCCATACTCGCCTGGGCCAACCAGTATTTAGCCAACCAACACAAAATCACGGGGAAGTACCGGTACTTCTGAGAGGCCTAACTCCAGAACAAGATCAGTTGTACTTTCATGACATTATCTGAGCACACCGCATAACAAATCTGGCATTTGTTAGATAGGTGCCATGCTGTCCTCGTCTGGGATCTCAACCTGGCAGACTTCTCCTTTGACCGCGATGAAGGAGGCCAAGGCTGTCCCATGTGGGGTTCTGTTTGTGGTGGACCATAATGAAGCTTTGGAAAAGGCTCTTAAGAAGGGTAAAGCTTGTTAGAGGGGCGGTCCATGACCTATTCGCATTTGGACCAAACATTGACCCGCTGCTGTCTGCAGTAAGGGTCTGCAAGTTGGTAACAGCCAGATCACTTGTGGTTTCTCAGAGCATTGTCATTTTTGCCATAGCAGGCACCTTTCCAAGTTCCCCAAGTGTGGACAACTTAATTGTTCTGGTGGTATAGGTGAGGCATGTGTGCATACTTGTCGCTTTGGTTTGCTGTGCATGCAATCCGACCACTTCACTGGCTACACCAAGTGCCCCGCCGTCCTTTCCGCCTCTTCAGTTCCTTCCTCCCTTGCTTCCAGTGCTGCATCACCTCTCGTTGTAGAGGATACGTGGAGGCGATTTGGAGTTACCAATAGGTCAGTCAACAGAATAATCTGCTCCCGCTGTGTTAAATAGAGAAACCCTTGGTCAGACCATATTATTCGTGATAAGGAGGCTGCCACCACTGCAGCCAAGGGTAAGACTCCTTCTTCCTCCTTCTCTTTGGGCTCTGGCCCATCTGTTAAAACCGCCACCATTCAGGTGTGCATTTTGAACAAGCCCATTTCCAGTACTTGTGGATCAGCTGAGGCCCTGTTTTAATGCGGATTACTGCCTTGGTGATCAATATGGGAGCATGTGTTGGGTATCAGGTAGTGGCGATGGATTTATTTTCTCATATAGATATGTTTTTTGTTATTGATGCCCCGGTTGGGAAGGATCATTGTTATGTTGCCCTTGAAATGAAGGGTATTGATTTGCTTTCATTTGTTATGGGATCTGGTGTAGAGGTTTATGTCTGTTCCATGTTGTGTACCTTTTTTGAGATTCGTAGACTTAAAATGACGTGTTTAACTGTGGACTGTATGCATGAGGGTGTGGCATATTGTGTCGGGGGGGGTTATCTGAGGCCAGGTATGGCTAAGAGTGACTTTGTAGGAGCTTCTAAGGATATGGCACGGTGTGATGCTTTTCTGGGTGACTGTATTACATCCTACAGGTACTTCAATGCTGCCAGAGATCGGAAGGTTAATAATCACTGAAGCTGGCTGTTCAGTTGCTTCCAACAGCAGCAACTCGACATTACACCTCCCTAACAACATACATTCCGCAATGTTAGCACTATTGATCTGTGCTTATTGAACGTCCAACAGTGATACTACCGATATGTTGATCCAGCTGGGTTGGAACACCATGGGAAGATAATTCTGTAGATGGCTGATGTTCCTGCAGTGGAGATGCGACCCAGACCAGTATAGAAGAGGGCCAAGTAGGAGCAGGTTGCTACACGTTTTGAAGGACTTAGGTCACTTGGTGATGAAGAGCTGTGGGGGGGTATTAGAGACATAGTTGATGGGCTACCACATAGTAGTATAAGCAGAAGTCACTATATGTGGTAGACCAATGAGCTTGAGAGGGTAAGGAAGGATGTTCACTGCCTGTGACGTACACGACGTCATGATGTTAGCCCAGAGAACTATAAATTAGCATAGAAGCTATACAGATGAATCATCATAAAAGGTCATTATGATCACATCAGAGATCGGCTAGCAGAGAGCCACGATCTGGGAATATTTCGCCTCGCCTGAGCTATGAAAACATGTCCGACAATACCTCCCATGGTGAATGATGGTGGCATTCATGTTTTTGATCACTAGGTTGTGAGTGATCTAATTGTGGTACAACTTGACACTATCCCCATCGTCCTATGGATGGTATCTTTAGTTATGGAATTAGAGCCTGCCCTGGATATCGTATTGGCTATTTACCAGAGTTCGAGCAACATAGGGCCTCTGAGGGATGAAATTGGTTATCTATTCCTTCAGTTCTGGTACTTCCCATATCCTATCACTGTCTAATGTCTTATTGATTACTAGTTACTTCATGACATTGAAGCCTGCCACTTGGCAGAGGTAGTGATGATCCCTTAGGCCGACAAGTCTCATTATGACTTCGTCAATTCATGGCAAATGATCTACATAGTACCAATATGAGCCATGGTTGTCGAACATGTTGTGCTGGTATGACTCATGACCTGCATTGACTTTGAAGATACACAATCCAGATCTACATGTAAACGATGTTACCACGACGCTGTCTCTGTTATCTATGAGTTCCTTGCCCATAACTAGAACCTCAAAGCTGCTTTGATTTCCACTGATGAGGAAGGAGGCTTCTGTAACCGGTATGGGTACTTGGTTATTTGTTTTGTTTTATCTTTTGTTTTAAGTATCGCTTTGATACTTAGTTTGTTTTAATTATTGTTTAATACTTAGTTTTCCTTTATGTTTTATTTTAAGTATCACTTTGATACTTGGTTTTGCTTTATGTTTTGTTTTTAGTATTGCTTTGATATTTAATTAGTTTTACCAAAGTGTATTGATTAATATTTTTGATTAGTTTCATTCATGCTAGATATGAACAAATTTGTGTATTTAAAGACCGCCTGTTTCTACGATAGAAAAGGCAGACTTCAACAGACAGTATTTCAATATACTTAGTTTAATGGTTACTTCTTTGTTCCTCAGTACACCCGCGAAGTCTCCTTTAGTTCTCATCTCTCGGCTCCTCTCGGGAAGAGCCGGCCATCTGCCAACTATCATATCTATTACCGATAACGTGATTTGTACCTGGCAAACTCGTTTTTTTTGTTTAACCTCAGCAAGTAGTTAAGAACCTGTCCACGGATTTAGGCCTGATAAATCTATCCATATCTACCTCAGAACGCTAGCAGAGAGAAGTGGCAGAATCACGGCACATTTGGCTTAATCTCAATATCAAAATAGAGTCATGGACGACCAAGAGTGGGAAGCAAATCCTACGGCAAGACCTTATGAGAAAATAACAGCCCTCGTGCTCTGCTAAGGAGCCAGAATAAGCTGCAAACATGGTAGACACACAACACCCAGGAGAATTGCCTTCGGCTCTAGGAAAGAAAGCTTCCTTTGAACCTACAGTTGACCCACAATCCAGCAGTGAATCAGATATAGCTAGTACAGAAGGAAGACCATCACGAGGAGAATGGCCGCGGGCTAGGCCTGCAGAAGAGGAAGTACCCGCAGTATTTGAACCCCCTAAGTACAAACTCCACCTCTCAATAAAGTTTACCAGAGAAGGAAGAAACCACAAACCCGAAGCTTTTGATCGATAGGTGACTGAACTTACACACTACCTTTTCCTACATGGGAAGGATGTGGAATATCCTACAACTAGACTATTCATTGGATCATTCTGAGAAGAAAAGACAACCAATGCATACTACCAATGCTATAAGAAATACCCGAAAATGTATGACTAAGAGGATCCACTGTTCTCAATTATCGGTAAGGCCGATTCCAATCCTCTATCACCAGTGACCTCCTAAACGACAAATTCAACCAGCTTTACCAAGTTAATGTAGCGCATGTCAACAGAATCATAGAAGTAGCTACGGATCTGATGATGTATAAAGACCGAATGAAGAAAGACAGCATCTCCAACTATATCCTGAAGCGACGATTCTATGATGCTATGTACCCTACCCCCCGACGAGAGGTGGAACCACTTGAGGAAGTTGAAGATGGTATGGCAGAAATAATCTTGAGAGCTGAAAGAAAGGATGCCGTCCTCTATGAAACTAAGGCATACAAAACACAGACATCTTCTAGTAGTAACAAGCAACCACAACACAAGCCTTCCTCTGAAGAAATTACTCCACAGGTTTTCAAGAAGATAACCAAATCCTCCAAGGAATGGGGATGACAGAAAGAAGAATTCTTTGAATGCGGAAAAACAGTACACATGGTAAAGAGCTGCCATACAAAGAAAGAGAAAGGAAAGGGAATTAAGTAAGAGGTATCAGCCAACAATAGTGAGAGCGATAGTAATGATACCCAATCCAGCGAATAGGAGGAAATCCATATCGGATACATTGATGTGGAATGCAACAGTGTCCCACCTCCGGCTACATTTAACAGACACATCTGTGTAGAAGGTACTATTCTGATCAAGGGCAAGAAGGCTCACATCCTATTCGACATGGGCGCAATTGGAAGAGACATGATCAGCAATGCTTTTGTCTCTCTCCATGGACTTCCAACTCAAGACCTTAACCAGCCTATACCAGTCAATATAGTAGTGAAAGGATTACAATCCACCAGTCATAAAACCTGTAGAGCAACTATCCAACTTAGTTCCGCCAACTTACCCCCCACAAGAGATGCTAGTTGGAAACATAGCCAAATACGATATGTTGTTTGGAATGCCATTCCTGAACTGCTACAAAGCTATAATCAGATATGGGAAATCAACTATCGATTTTCCAGATCAGAAGGTTAGAGTCTCATCCAAGCCAACAAGCGGAGAGTACCAAGGTGCAGTCTGTGAAGCAACTGCCCAATGCCTATTGGATGAATACTCTGATATTTTCCCTAATCAGATTTCCGAAGAACTACCGCCTATGAGGGAAGTAAACCACCACATCCACCTTCGAGACCCCTTTAATCTTAAGAACCAACCCACCTACTCTATCCCTGATACATACAAAAATCCACTATCTGATTAGATCAACTAACAACAAAGAAGAGGAGTCAACTACCAAGTGGAAGCACCAGGTACTACACTTATGTTTTTCTAGCCTAAAGCAGATGGCCAAGGAATTCGCCCACTGGTTGACATCAAACTACGGAATGAAAACACGATTATGGATAGCTCAGTTATCCCAAACCAAACTCAAATCCTAAACGCAGTTGGACGGGCTAGATTCCACAGCAAGATTGACCAAACAATGCCTACTTCCAGACAAGGCTAGATCCAGAAAATGAACAGTACAACAGTTTCAAAATACACTTCAGAAGTTTTATTAGCTGAGTTATGTTACAAGGTGATAAGAATGCGCCCGCCATCTTTATGCGAATTATGGAGAACCTCCTAAGCGAATACCTC
>NW_003298781.1:244071-248840 GCF_000151645.1 Tuber melanosporum
ACCACACCACGCCACTGTTACAGCACCACTCATAGATCTTACCGGTAATGCAGAATTTGTCTGGCCACACACACATGACCAAGCCTTTACCAACATCAAGGAATTGATTAAAAACGCCAATGTTATACAACCTATCGACTACAGTAAACCAGACCCGATATGGTTGATTAGTGATGCGTCAGATGTTAGTGCTGGCGCATGGATTAGACAAGGAGCTTCTCATGAAACGGCAAGACCGGTGGTGTTACACAGCGGGAAATTCACTAACTCACTGATGAACTATCTAACCATGAACAAGAAAGCCCTTATTGTGATTGATGCTGTTGCCGCTTTCAACTACATCCTGATGGACAATACCTTCACTATTGTTACTGACCACTAAGACCTCACTCGCCTTAAGACAGAAAAGGTTCCTGGAAGGAGAAGAACATGATGGATAGGAGAAAGTAGCAAATACGATGCAAAATTCACCAATCCCCCTGGAAGAACCAAGTATTTAGCTGACGCTCACTCCCGCCTCAATGATGACCAAGAACTCACAGACCCTCCTCTTATTCATGACCACACAAGAGAAAGTGAAGATAGCCCTGACAACACCTCCTATGAACAATAACCATCGATGGCTACCGCCAGTACTGCCTCTCCATCCAATACTTTCTCTGGCACCATGTACAGAGCTGCCGGAACTGAATGAGGAAAAGATATTGATGACGAGTGGAAAGATGATTACACTCTCTGCAGTACACCTCCTCATGAGCTTGAACAATGGACACTCCACTGGTCCTACTGTTACCTCGATACTTGCCCCTTTCGCGAGACTGAAATTAAATTCGGTAACAGATACCAGCAACCGAACTATGTGTCTGCCGATAATTCCAAAAACAGCAACTTCCACACTGCAGAAGAAGCAGAAGAGGTGATGGATGACGTTAATGATGGATTGACCCAACCTCTTCCTACTCTTAATCCTGCTCTAAGATAATACCAATGTCTTGAAGAACTCGAACAAGCTGCAGCCTATCTGGATGCAATATCTTATCTACATTCTCGGCAGCCAGCACCGAGATCCTCTCACCCCCTAATTGATTCACAACAACTATATGGTGGACCCTTCCGAGTATACAATAATGAAACTATTATTTCTATCATGTCTCCTATAATTCTCCAGCATCGCCGACAACTCTATAAACCCTTTGAAGAAAGATAAGCCCCTATTGAGCCGACAAGAGGATCTCACATTAAGGATGAACGAGATGTTAGATCAACTACAGAAGAATTAACCACCTTGTTCTGAAGCCCACATAATTGCTGGATATTACCATGACCCTATCGACTTCAAACCTATGGATAGTTCTGGATATGAAAACATTGTGCCTTACAATATATCCAATAGAATAGTCTATACCAGCACCCGGTATGGTGAACATTGCCTATACATTCAGAAAGGCCTTATGTTCAATGGAATGACCATTAGAGAATATGTCATTGCCAAAATTCACAATAAACAATACGATAGTTCGGACTGCAACCTCAAATATACCTCTGAATATGTTTACAGCCCTGAAATGCCAAAGGCCATCCGCGATTTTGTCAAACACGGTGAAATCTGTTAAGCGAATCAGGAACGAACACAACTCCCAGAAGGGAAAGCACAGACCCTCCAGCTACCGCGTGAAATATTCGAATCCTATGCCATCGGCTTCGCGGGACCCTTCAACAAGTCCGCTGGATATGACACTATCTGAGTACCTGTGGATCGGTTGTCTAGATACACATGGCTCATACCAATGAAGGTTACCGATTCCTCCAAAGACACCTGGAATAACCCCCAACGATACCTATTTACCCCATATGGGTACCCATTATCTTTGGTCAGTGATGCTGATCCACATTTGACCACCAGATTCTGAAAGCAACCCTTGACCTTAATCGGAATCAAACATTTTATGGCAGCTCCTGGACATCACAAGTCTAATGGCCAAGCAGAACGAAACATCCGCGAAGTCAAGACCGGAATTAGGAACATGATCAATCAAGAACAGAGTAATTGGGAACCAGCGCTCATTGAGCTCAATACATATATTAATACTAGATATTCTGAAACCTTGGGAATGTCTCCATACAATCCAATCTTCGGCTGCCAATACCCTCTCCAACATACAACTCTATTCAATAATTCCTTAGTCCCGGCCTCTGATGACCACCTAATCCGGCATCACGTAATTTGGAATGATGCCTTACAAGCTGTTAAAGATGCCCGATTCTGAAGCACTACTACCACTGAGAAGCGACGATGCAAACATGTCCCTATTCCACCAGGTGATATGCTCATAGTAAATGGAAATACGTTCATTACCAAGGTTGGACACCGCGAGAAACTACAAGCGCGATAGCAAGGACCTGTCAAGTTCTTTTCATTCATAAGCATAGAGAAAACTACATATTCCAGATGGATGGACACCTCTACCACTGCAATACTACAGTCTTCCACGCCTCGGCTATCAAGCGATTCCACCCGAATGATGACTTGAGGTTCCCTAGAAGAGTCCACTCTCGACCCCCACCTATCGCCATTAATAAAATAGAAGAATAGGAAGTTGAGGAAATCCGAGACCACCATCTTTGGCATGGAAATGATCAGTTCCTAGTCAAATGGAAAGGATGCCCAATGAGCCAAAATAGCTGGGAACCACTAGAAGGACTAGAGCAGACTATAGATATTGTGAACAAAAGGTGGAAAGATAACATGCCAAATGAATCACTTCCTCCAATGATAAATTACATCACAATGTGCGGGACAACAATGATGCCTAAAACTGAGTGATAGCTAAGGAAACACGAAGCTATAAATTGGCTTTGGGCACCATATTTCAAGTGGGAATTCGAAAGCAGAGAGGAGGAGAATCAAGCTATGGGCAAGGCTCTCGACAACCTTATCTGATCACCATCTGTCACGAATGTGACTTGGCGAGGAAAAGGATTTCACATGACACATGGTTATGAGTCGCAGGTATGTTATTGTTTCACATATATGACTCATGCAAGTCATATGATTGGTTATTTGTGTGATTTATAATGCTTTCGCACATCGGGCAAATATGTGTTATAGGACGTGTGCCGGACAAATATGCCTTTCGAGTGTGCCTTGCGGGTATGCCTTGCACATATGATTTATGTTTCATACATGACCATATTATGATGTCCTAGGTTTCACGCATATGACTCAGTCGAGTCATATGACTTGTTTAATGTATTATGATTGGTTTATGAGTTTTGCACAGGACCTGGCTACAAGGTTATGGATTTTGAGCATGTGACCACTTTGCTCACATGACTAGTTTGTTCTGATTTGTTTTTACACATGTGACCGCTTTGGGTCGCATGACTACAGGCGTGAAGAATATTATATAAGGAGGCCGATACGGCCGAGAAGTATGGACTCTTCACACTTTGTTCTAAATACTTTTCCTACATATTACTTTAACGAATCTAAAAGTTATTTTACAATCTTTATCTTCCTTACAATATTATCATCAAGCCAAGGATAGCTCTTCATGATGAAGGGTTTGAAAAAACTTACAATAGGCATTTCCAATAGAAGACAAAGGTCTTGTACTATCGGTAATGTAAGTTGAGTCCTAGTACTATAGTAAAGATGAAGGCAGAAGAAGAGAAGTATCGTTCCCCATTGCCACAAACTAGCCATCCAAGGAGCGATTGTTACCTAACAAAGGGTCAGCTAGTACGACGTCAAACGATACAATATGGTATGCTTCAACCCAGATAGGGACGGAAATATTGACATCCACAATCGAAATCTTAAAATAGGGGGATTCAGTGATGCACTACATTGGCTTTAAACAGAGCCCTCGAGGGCATCAAGCCTAGTCACTCCAGGGAAAGGATAACTAGTGGATAGCGCTCCTGCAGGAACTCCACGACCTGAGAGAATGTCGGGATCGGCAGTACCGGGACTACCAGCACCAGCTGCTCCCGTACCAGGTACTAGCATAGTTGGAATGACTGAGAATCAATTTCAGATATTTCTAGCAGCAACACAAAATACAGCCCAAGGAAACATCCAACGACCGAATGCAAATGAGCCTGACCAATACGAAGGAGCCAAAGACAAGCTACGAATATTCTTGGTACAATGGGAAGGGTATTTTACAGTTAAGAGATGTGGAGAACACCACGATGAGATCAAGATTCCATATGTGGAATCTCTACTAAGAGGACTCACGGGGCAATGGATTATGCTCTTCCAAGATGGAAGAAAACAGAAGCAATGGGTCACATACAAGGAGTTCAAGGCGACAATATTCGAACAATTCGGAGATCCCAACCTCAAAGAGACAACAAGATGAAAGCTGAAAAGCTCAAACAAGGAAAACAAACATTTTCGGCATTCTGGAACGAATGCCAACTATTGAAATAAGAGGCCCATTTTGATTATGATACTATCTGCGTCATCCTCAGTAGAAACTGCAGCGAGAGACTCCGAGAAGTATGGGAAATCTTCAACCCACACTACACAACAGCAGAACGATTTACTAGATGGGCGATCGACAAAGAAAGTAAACTAAACATGGTGTGAAGCAACCTGGAGAACACTATAGCACACCAGGTGGTCCAATCATCCAGGATACATAGACAGAACCTTCACACTGCAAACCGCTCCTGGTAAAAGTAGAGTGTTACCAACAAGCAAGCCAATCGAGATAGACGGTGTCATTAGTAATAGCTACATTCAAGCACTTGCTCTAATC
>NW_003298781.1:249003-266604 GCF_000151645.1 Tuber melanosporum
GCTCCTAGTAAATGGTGGTCTAGGAGACCCAACTTGTGGAGCTGGAAACCCATCAAAGTAGTAAACAACTACACGCACTATATTTGCAGAGAGGAAAAGAAGATGGAGATCATGTAATGATCGAAACAAGGATACACAACAACAAGCACGAAGAAAGAACGATATATTCAATACTCAACTCAGGGGATATCGAAGATTGCATCAACAAAGAAATCTGCGACAAATAGGGCCTCCCTACCAAGGAAGCAATGAATGCGAGACACGTCTACCTAGCAGATAGAAAGCCAAGGGCAATGAGTCCTATATCCTATATGGTGACAGTACCTATGGACATTGACAGCTATAGGGAAACGGCAACCTTTCAGGTAGCAGATCTCAAGAACTAGGAGATAGTTCAAGACAGGCCATGGTTACGAAAAGATAACCCGACGATCGATTGGAAGGAGAACAAGATGATCTTCTCTAGTGAACTGTATGCGACACAATATCCCAACAGTCCACCTGTGGTTTACTTCACAGCAGTATGAGAAGCAGAAGAAACTTTGTATGCAGGGTATGCCAAGATGCAGCAAGATACAAGAGTCTGGATACAAAAACTGTACCAAGAGGCAAAGGTGCCTACCAAGGATTCCAAAGAGGCAGCAGGACACAACCTCTATGCCAACGATGGAATCAAGATACCTGCCAATGGGCAGGCAATGATAGCGACAGGAATAGCTATTTGACTACCAGAAACCACCTATGGATGGATAGCACCACGCAGTGGGCTAGCAGTCAAACATCGACTCATGACAATGGCAGGTGGGATCGACAGAGACCATACAGGTGAAATCAAAATGGTTCTGGCCAACATGGCTCAAGAGGACTATGAAGTGCAGAAAGGCGATCGAATTGCACAGTTGATCATCAAAGAAATCAACAAAGAGGATCTGCATGAAGTTGATCAACTGGAAGAAACTACAAGTGGAGGCAAGGGATTTGGAAGAATGGACCAAACCCAGCCCAATACAACAAAAAGAATTGAGATCAAAGAGATCACAGCACAAGCCTTTAGACGGTACTATCGAAGAGGAGATAAAACAGGAATTCTCAAATGGATATAAGAAGACGAAAAAGTGGTCCTAGCGAAAATCAACATTAGCACGGAACTAGCAATCCAAAACAAGCAATACCAAATCAAAAAAGAACGGAAAGAATTGATTCTAAAGCAATATCATCGATTCAGGAACCTATTCGAAGAAGAGGAAGCTACAGAACTAGCAGCACGAAGACCAGGAATCTATCAAGAAATTCAACTGGACGAAGACCAGAAAATGGGAAAAACAAAAGAAATTCCGCACAAGAAATTATACCGACTAGGAGAAGCAGAGCTCGAGAAACTTAGGAAGTACATCAAGTTAAACCTAAAGCGAGGATGGATTAGACATTTCTTCGCATCCGGACGATCTCCAATACTATTAGTTAAACAGCAAGATGGAAAAATGAGACTCTGTTTGGACTACAGAGCCCTCAATTTCGTTACCAAAAAAGATCAATATCTGCTACCCTTAATCGAAAAGGCACTGGATAGACTACAGTCAGCAAAATACATTACTAAGCTAAACATCAAGGACGCATACCACAATATACACATCAAGGCAGGAGACGAATGGAAGACTACATTTGCCTCGAGATAAGGAATGCTTGAATACTTGGTTATGCCTTTCGGGCTAACCAATATATCGGCTTTATTCCAAAGATGGATCAACAGGGTACGTAATAAATACCTCAACAGATGTTGCATTGTATACTTGGACGATATGCTTATGTATTCGGAAAACATGCCACAATACCAGAAGGATATCAGCAATATTATGGCCGCAATACAAGGATCAGGAATGAGGATTAAATCTACTAAATGTGAATTCCTTAAAGAAGAAACGGATTACATTGGATTTATCATCAATCAAAGCGGTATCAAGGTCGACTCAGTCAAAATGGCAGCACAATGGAATTACGCCAAACCAAACAACAAAACAGATGTTCCATGCCTTAAGGGATTCTGCAACTTTTATTAAATGTTCACAGAGGGATTTAGCAAGATTGCAAAACCACGCTATAACTTAACAAAGAAAGACAAGAAATGGGAATGGGGAGAAACAGAACTGAAAGCATATAATGCAATACCAACACATCTACCATCGGCACCCATTCTTGTTTATTTCGACCCAAACTGAAGAACACTGATCCAAACAGATGCTTCAAAATATGTGTGCTCAGACATACTATATCAACAATATGAGGATAGAAAATGGAGGACACTGCCTTACTCATCTAAGGCAATGACTCCTGCAGAGTGCAACTACGACCTTGCGAACAAAGAACTATTAGCAATAGTTCAAGCATTAAAAAAATGGAGGAGATACATTGTGAACAGTGACCATCCAGTCCAAGTTCTAACCGACCATAAGAACCTGTTCACTTTCATGACTATGAAAGCACAAAACAAGCGCCCGATAAGGTAGATGGAACACGTCTGCAAATACAACTTCAAATTTGAATACCGACCAGGTAAAGAGAGCGGAAAGCCAGATGCTCTCCCAAGGATTGCAAGCGACAAACTACAAACAAAAGAAGACGAAAAAATCAAACAAAGGACATAACCACTAGTACCCAAAACCTGCTTCAAGGCAATGGAGATTATCGAATTTACAACAATGGAGGAAAGGGAAATTGAAAAGTCAAACAAAAGAGAGAAAACAATTCAGACAATAAGAGAAGCATTGAAGAAAGGAAAAAAGGAGAGGAAAGGAATTGCTATGGGCTGATGTCAATGGGAGGATGGAAACATGTGATATGACGGAGAAGAATAGATTCTGGAAAAAGAAGAGATAAGGACAGACATTATATGACAATACCATGATATGCGAACGGCAGGCCGAAGAGCAACGGTTAAAACCACGCAATTCATCACGAGGTCATTCTATTTACTAGGACTGCATGATCATGTCAAACGATACGTCAAAAACTGGGACATATGTTACAGGACGAAAACGGCTAAACACATACCATGTGGATTACTGAAATTGAACACAGGTCCCAAACGACCATGGGAAACAATTACTATGGATTTCATCATGGACCTACCGGCATCAGAAAATTACCATAGCATGGTGGTCGTGGTAGATCGTATGACCAAAATGAGTCATATGATTCAGTCAGAAAAGATATTGACACAAGAGATTTTATACAAATATTTTACTCGAAAGTCTTCCGACTTCACAGCGGGCCAAAGATTATCATTACCGATCAAGGAATACTATTCACATCAGGACTGTGGAAGAAAGTAACCTGAGAAATGGGGATAGAAAACAGGCAGAGCACAGAATTTCAGCCGCAAATGGATCGATACACGGAACAGGTAAATGTGATACACGAGCAATATATACACCCTACGTCAATTACCAACAAGATGATAGGTACCAACTGCTATCGATGGCCGAATTGGCATACGACCAGGGAAAGCAAGAAACGATCCGCACAACATACTTCTTCGCGAATTACTGAAAGCATCCACAAGCTCTGACCACATATCATTGGATTAATGATATAAGACCAGACAGAACCGATATGGGAAAACTACACGAGACACTACAATATGCAATAAGTCAAGCTCAACAACGGCGAAAAGAACAATACGATAAACACCGAAGACTAGATCCGAACATACAACCAGGAGATATAGCATGGCCAATACCAGGTAATATCCATACGACAGTACCATCAAAGAAATTGGACTACAAGAAAATCTGACCATTTAGGATACAATCAGGTGTCGGCAGCCGAGCTTATAAACTCGACCTTCCACCCTCGATGCACATACACAAAACATTCCACATCCCACTCCTCAAATTATGCAATAATACCAGGTTTCCCTTATAAATAATTATTCCTCCACTCCGATTGAACTTGATGGAGAAACAGAATACGAGCTTGACAACATAGTCAATTCTTGTTTCTTCCACGGTCACTTCCAATACCAAGCCAATCAGATAGGATATTCATCCGCACACGGTAAAACCTGGTACTATGCACACAACTTTGAACATGCGCAAGATACCAGCTCAACCTTCCACCAGATATACCCAATGAAGCCTGACCCAGGTAATGATCACATTCAACAAAGACAAAGGCTAGGGAAAAGCTCACATGCCATTGCAAGAACACGAGAGCTGGGGTGATAGCCCCCATCAAACCACAACCACCAGCCCCGAATATTCATTCACGGGCTTGACGGACGAAGAACTCAGGCAAAGGGAAAAACAAGCACGGCATAATGTCATATCATGGACGGTATGCTACCAAGATAGATGTCCCACACACTACCTGGACAAGGAAGGCTCGTGATGGTTCCTGAGAGAATACAAAAGGTTCTGTTTGCACTGAGACTATGCCCTAAAATACTGGAAACTGTGCTTCAATAACACATTCAAGATGGAAAGGATGAAGCAAATCTCAGCGGGATACTATCCGCAGAAGGATGGTACCAGGAAAGAGTTGGCAGGCAAAGATACTCCAGTATGGTAAAGAGATAGGGTCGCGAGGATGAGTCCCAGGGAGAGGGGAGCCTAAAGCCAATTGACAGAATCGGAATCGGACGCCAGGAGCCTACACAGACAAATCCTATGACTCACTGAACAAATTGATCAGGCCGAAGCAACAATTTTGGTGAATGACAAAATGATTAAAGAGCTACAATAGCTGAACGATGTTCCGGGGTACACTATCGAGATGGCGAACCTCAGCTTGGAAACGGTAAGGGTAAGATAGCGGGAAGAAGACGGCAAGTTGAATAGGCTTCAGAGGTCCATGTGCTCAGCAGGATGTAAACTACTGAAGCTTGGGGAAAGAGCCTGATGGGATTGAGGCTTAGGGTGAGAGGAGCTAATGTCACGAATATGACTTGGCGAGGAAAATGTTTTCACATGATACATGGTTATCAGTCACAGGTATGTTATTGTTTCATATAAATAACTCATTTGAGTAATATGATTTGTTTTGTGTGGGATTTTCAATGCTTTCCCACATGGCTCAAATATGAGTCCTGAGACGTGGCCTGAAGAATATGCCTTGCGAGTGTGCCATGCAGGTATGCCTTGTCTATATGATTTATGTTTCACACATGACCTTATTATGAGGTCATAGTTTTTGTGCATATGACTCTGTCGAGTCATATGACTTGTTTAATGTGTTATGATTCATTTATGAGTTTTGCACATGACCTCTCTATGAGGTCATGGGTTCTGAGCATGTGACTACTTTGGTCACATGACTAGTTTGTTATAATTTGGTTTTGCACAGGTGACCACTTGGGGTCACCTAACTACGAGCGGGAAGAATACTATATAAGGAGGCTGATTTGGCCGTGGAGGATAGGTTCTTCATGATTTGTTCTAAGTACCTTTCCTACATATTACTCTAATCAATCTAAAAACACTTTTATGATCTTTATCTTTATTGCAACGATATCGTTACGCCACGGAGAAATTGTCACGCAAAAGAGTTAGAGAAAGCTTACGATAGGTGTTTCCGATAGAAGACAATGGTCTTGTACTATCGGTAACATTGGAAGAGGCCTAGTGCTATCGCAAAGACGGATGAAGAAGAAGAGAAGTATTGTTCCCCGTAACTACGAACTAACTATCCAAGGAGGGACCATTATACCATCCACCATGCAAATACCATAACGATGCCAATGTATGTGGAGCTCAATATGAGGCTGCGACAACAGATTGTAGGACTGTTGTTAAATCATGATATTATCCAACTTGAAGACTACATCCCCATTCCTCTGGATAGACAACTATCCCGATGGCAATAATACTTGGGTAGATGTACAGCATGAATTTGGTCTTCGTGACTACTGTGATCTGTATTTCCTTGTGTCCCGATGGGATTTTAGAATTTTCTCTTATCCCTGGTGTGACACTTATGATGAAGGACTAATAGTGGAAACTGAAGCCTTTAGTTTCTCAGACTTCACTTTTGATGTTTATTAGATTTTATTTGTTTAAATAATTGTTTTGTTTTGGGGAACGTAACTAGTACTGTAACGTGTTTACAGGGTGCCAATCACGTTATCGGTAATAGATATGATAGTTGGCAGGTGGCCTGCTCTTCCAGAGAGGAGGCGAGAGCTGAGAACTAAAGGAGGCTTCGAGGGTGTCCTGAGGAACAAAGAAGTAACTGTTCAACCAAGTATATTGAAATACTGTCTGGCGAAGTCTGCCTTTTCTATCGTAGAAACAGGCGGTCTTTAAATACACAAATCTGTTCATGACTAGCATGAACGAAACTAATCAAAGATATCAATCGATACACTTTGGTGAAACTAATTAAGTATCAAAGTGATACTTAAAACAAAACATTAAGCAAACCAAGTATCAAAGTGATTCTTAAAATAAAATCAAGTATCAAATGATGCTTAAAACAAACCAAGTATCCAAGCGATACTAAAAACAAAACATAAAACAAAACCAATAACCTAGTACCCGTACCGGTTACAAGTACAGGTACTCGGTTATTCACTTCTTTTTTACGTTTTGTTTTAAGTATCACTTTAATACTTGGTTTGCTTCAAGTATCGTTTGAAACTTAGTTTTGTTTTATGTTTTGTTTTAAGTATCGCATTGATACTAGCTTTGTTTTAGGTATCGCTTTAATACTTGGTTTACTTTAAGTATCGTTTGATACATAGTTTTGTTTTATGTTTTGTTTTTAGTATCGCTTTGATGCTTGGTTTGTTTTACGTATCGTTTAATACTTGGTTTTGCTTTATGTTTTATTTTAAGTATCGCTTTGATACTTTACTACTTTTACCAACCTGGATCGATTGATACCTTTGATTGGTTTCGTTCATGCCAGACATCAACAGATTTGTGTATTTAAAGACCCCCTGTTTCTATGATAGAAAAGGCAAACTTCGACTAATCGTATTTCAATCTACTTGGTTGAATGGTTACTTCTTTGTTCCTCAGTATATCCGCGAAGCCTTCTTTAGTTCTCAGCTCTCGCCTCCTCTCTGGTAGAGCAGGCTACCTGCCAACTATTGTACCTTTACCAACAATGTGACTAGCATCTTGTGAACACGGTATAAATACTCTGTGCTTGGTTTATGTGGTAGGCAGAGACAAGTGTTGTGCAGTTCCAGTTCAAAGGTTGCATATTCTGGCGATATTAGAAATTTAAGTAATACCACAGGGTTTACCGTTATCGCCCTTCTTATTTCCTGTATGCCGTGGTGATATCTTTATAACTAGACTTTGGTGCTGACCTTCACTAAAGAGTATCGTGATCAGTTATGGTGATCATGCTATCATTGTGGTTACTGTGGACTCTATCCAATCTACCCTTCCGCACTTTGTGGAAGTGTTTGAATACTGCAATAGAGTGGCACATTTTAGTGGTATGGGATTCAGTCATATCAAGACCAAGAGGCTGGACTTTGGCAATGTCAGCTGGTGGGCATATAAGTTGGA
The DNA here is from genome assembly GCF_000151645.1 of Tuber melanosporum. Taxonomy (NCBI): domain Eukaryota; kingdom Fungi; phylum Ascomycota; class Pezizomycetes; order Pezizales; family Tuberaceae; genus Tuber; species Tuber melanosporum. Next base: position 256,521 of record NW_003298781.1, read on the forward strand.
CGGAAACGAAATAGAGCTATTGGATGATTTAAGAATTCTTAACTATCAGTTCAACAGCTTTGGGAACATGTCTGTATAGGTTTGATACTGGTTAGATAGCAGATTAGGTATTAGGAGGAGGATTTCAGTGTTGGGGAGAAAGTTCGGTAGTGTTGGAGGGTTGGGTGCATGAGAGACATTTTGGCCTTTCGACTCCACATATCTACTAATCATCTATTATAGCCTTGAGTTTGTAGCCGACTTCGGGTCATATGTGAAGCGAATTCAGGTTCATATTAATGACTATTTGAGGTGTCCTTTCCACTATCTGATCAAGGTTGCCAACAATATTTTCATAGCTGAATTTGGTACAGGGCCAGTTGCCTTACAAGGACGGTATCTGCAGCGTTGAATCTATAGCCATATCATTAATTATCGATACTGTGCTGACAATCCATAGTTTTGCTCAGTTCGTGATCACTGGGCTGGCCCAGACATGGTTCTATATCATATACTGTCAGACAAGATATCACTGTGCCCATGTATCACCTTTCCTACTGCGGGTAAGGATAGCACTACAGGCTGATCCCACCGTTTACGAGAGGGCCTGTCAACGAAAGAAATGCTCATCATATATATCGATGGGTCCAAGACTTTGCTCGGGTGTGGAATGCCTTGGGTGGTCTGTGAGGGTGGCGTGTACGAGGAGGCTCGTGGACGTGCTATATACCTTTGTTGGTCTATGGTTGAGTGCGAGCAGCTAGCCATTATGTGTGTTCTGTGCTAGGTGTCACCGTATTATAGTGGTATTGTTGACCCGGTTACGGATTGTGCAAGGGCTGTATCACTCGGTCATGATATGTCACCCAAATGGGACTCTGCAGGTATATGGTATGTATTATGCCCACTTATCAACTACTTCGAGCAAGTCAACATCCGTTTGGTTCCTGGGCATGCTGGCATACGTGGCAATGTGCTGGTGGATATGATGGCGATAGCGGCGGTATCCTTTAAGCCACAACCTCGACACTGGCAAGGCTTGTGCTTTGGCATTGGACACTCATTGATAGCAAAAGACAAGAGAAAGCGAGAATGGTTGCATTGGCACAATCATCAAGGACATAGCTATTACAAGGGGAAGCTGCAGCCAGCCTGGCACTTGCATGGGCTGACTCGGATAGACGCGTTTGTGTTGCTACAGATTGTATCAGGCATTGTCATGGTTGGCCAAGATGACTATATCAAGAATGATACCAGTCGACATTGGATTAAGCTCTTGTTATAAAATTCTATGGCTGATTAAGTTATATAATGATCGACAGATCGCAGACTGGAAGACGTGGTGGACCTGGCATAATTACCTAGTGCTAGGGATTCCTTCACACCTTTCTGTTATACATGGCGAGAGGATCATGGCCGGTAATCCCTTTGAGCACACCTTGTATGTGAACTGTGGAGGCACCTTGACGGTGGTGACCGATGACTCGTTTGACACCCAACCAGTCAGGCATACTTCCAATATGATGAAGTATTTGTTTGCATTATTCGAACAGCCCTGTATGTGTGCATGTTGTGCCTGTCTCGCTTCTGGTAGAACGCTCCTGAGGCACCTCGCGGATTACCAGGAATGTGCTGATGACTGGACTGGAGTATACTGGGAGCGTACCGTAGGCATGTGGCATGAACTTGATTACACCACAAGGAACAGCCCGGTTATTCTTTGGGCTATGAGAGTTGCGCTTTTGGGTGTACATTGCTCTGGCTGTGCCGTTGTGTTTACAATAGAGAGATCAATGATAGGTCATGTGAGGAAATGAAATGGATGCTGAGATAAATTGTTTGATTTGTTTTGGGCATGGGTGTGTGATAATGTGGATGTGTTGGAGGGCGATATTGGGAGGAGGGGTACGAGGAATGAAGACACATTAATCCTGGATCCCGCTAGTCGGGATGAGCGCCCGTGAGTATGCTGGTAGAGATTTTTGGATTTATGTTTGGATGGAGGGTTGCAAGATGAATTTGTTCATGGTTGTGTTTTATTTATTTTATAGTTTTTAGTTTTGTGTTTTGCTTGATGATGCCGGGTCGGCGATACAGGGATAAATAAATTATATTGAATACCACAATTCAATCTGGTCTCTTGGGGTCACAACTATTATCGTGTCGATACGAGCGCTATGGTTAACCTACTCCCTACCACAATCCACTATCGGTACTCAAGTGATCGCAAGCGGCCAGTCCAGACAATTGTCCGAACAACGGGTCGGCTGTCCGGTCACTCCGGCAATGCCGCCCGGTGGCCAGGTAATCGGGAGGTATCCATTGACGGCCTACAGGTTTTCCATTTTAAATTACTCGGAATAGTATAATAGTAGCACCATACCCCCTGCCCTTTATCTCGCTTATCCTGAGAAAGGTCTGCTCGAGTATGTCATCGACCGATGAACTACCATGATACCTGAATATACTGTCCAACCTCAAGACACTCAATTCGATTCTTCAACTTTCTAACTAGCTTAGGTGAATATATAATAACTGAGCAACTTTGTGATGTTGAAAAATAATCAATGAAACTAGTGAGCTGTGTAAACATCGGCCTGCACGTGACCAGGCCTGACCCTGCTTTAGTTCCGGAAAGCTGATTTCTCACAGCCCGGAAAGGGTTTCCCCGAAAAAGCCCGGGCCAGTCCGGCCTTACCCAAAGCCGGATGGACTCACAGCTTGGGATCACTGCCATACTCGAGTCCTGGTAACGCAACAATTTTCTTTACAACTTGGCAATCTGGATACCCTGCAAAGGTAATCTAGTTCGTCGTAAGCAGCAAAGCCTCTGCGTAGTAAGAGAGAATTTTGGTTTCGATAATGCCTATCCTGGTGGCGCAACAATTGGTGTGACGACTGTGAAAGCTGTAGAGAAAAAGGTGGTTTGAGGCGGCCCTGGAATGATCCCTCTGTGGAAAGGGAGTAATAAAAATCTCCACACGAGGAATGTTTCATCAATGGGGAAATTTCTCGTATGTTATTAAAGTCTAATTGCAACAGGAAAAGAGACCACTAGGCGAGGTTAATACTGAGTACACTTTTGAGTTAGCTCCCGGTTCCTGGGAGCTTTCTGTCATAGCAAATTGAATAACCGAAGAAAGATGCTCAAGTTATCGTAATTCACTCAAGAAGTAATCATAAGAGGTCAGCAATTGCCGCTGGGAGTATGGTCGGACTGAGGGAAAGCAGCCTTTGGTAGCCGTAGCACCGGCTTGCCATCGTCACCTGCAGGCCGGTGTTTCCAGGGATTACTTGCGTTTCATGACTAAGAAATAATTTATGGGCCTCATTCTTTTCGCAAAATTGTGCGGTTAATATACAGTCCCCCAGAGTGGTTAGAGATTTGTCCAAAGAACTGTAGAATATAGAGTATCTTGCGGTAGGATGGTATGGTATTTTCATACCGTGGCATTACATCGGTAGACAATGTATGTACCGTTAGAATTGGAATAGTTGAACCTCGCGCTAGGATGTTTGCAGTTGCCTTTTCTGGTAAGGTGTCATGATTTCTTCTGTTTTTTGTCTTGAGCACGGGCTGAGTGAGTCGGCTTCTCGTTGTGTTTTTTCACCCGCGATCAAATAGAAGGAATTCCTGAGGTCTAAGTTTGAGGTTCAATGGTTCAACCTCTACAGGATATATATTTATCTTACGCGAGGTTTACACTATATTGCCAGCCACATGATGCGCATGTAAGGCATTGAGCATGATTCAAACTGTAATGACTGCAGGTTATCCATAGCAACCTTCGTATTTCCAGGGTATCAAGCAGCTCGGACATGGGTTGGGATATGACACAAGCTAGAGCTTCCCTGTGGTCCCCTGGGTTCTGGCGACTGCTGAGAACCTTTATCCGATGAATCCCATTTTGCCATGTTATGCTAGGGTATACAGGTGGGATCCTGGCTAGGCCATCTACCCCTGGCTGTAAGGTGACCGAATACCATGGATTTCGGGAGCGGGTGTAGCCCGGGGTATTCATCCATAGGGCTTGTCCTAGGAGGTGCCTTGCTTTCTTTCTTTCAGGGGGTCTTCCCCATCTTGGAAGAGGAGAGCGATTGCGTTCCAAACCTCGTCAGACGTCTCCCTCACAACGTGGCTACTCTTGGCACCTTAACAATTCACCATCACCGGAGATTTATAAAAAAATGCAAGCTAACGAGGAGGGCGTCAACAATCGAATACTGGGCGAGGGCCGACCGCCACTCGGTTGGGCTGCTCAGAATGGGCACGGTGAAGTGGTGCAAATGCTACTCAACTTACCCAATATTTACCCCAACAAACCAGATAACCGGGGCAAAACGCCGGTCTCACTTGCTGCCGAGCAAGGGCACAAGGGGGTGGTGGAAAAACTGCTCAAACGAGACGACGTCAACCCCGAGAAACCGAATAATCGTGGCCAAACACCACTGTCAATTGCTTCAAGGAATGGGCATGCAGGAGTGGTGCAAACTCTACTTAAGTTGGGCAAGGCTAACCCCAACAAACAAGATAATGACGGCCGCACTCCACTTTCTTGGGGTGCTATCTATGGGCACAAGGGAGTGGTTGAAATAATACTAAGACAGCACCACGTCAACGCCGACAAAGCCGATAAGCGCGGCCGAACACCTCTGTCGTTTGCCGCTCATGGTGGGTATGCTGGAGTGGTAGAGACGCTACTTGAACGCGGCGATGTTGACCCCAACAAACCTGATACCGACGGCCAGGTACCACTCACTTTTGCTGTGTGGACTCAATCTTTGGCTACTATGAAAATACTCCTAGCCCGTGACGACGTTAACCCCAACCAACCGGATACCGTCGGCCGAACACCACTTGCCCTGGCTGCGGAGTATGGATTTGAAGGAATGGCGAAAATGCTATTGGAGCGTGGTGACATCAACCCAAATCAACCAAATACCAACGGCGCAACACCACTCGCCATTGCCGCTGCGAGCAGATACGAGGCAGTGGTAAAGGTGCTCCTCAGGCGCGCCGACATCATACCCGACCACCCAGACAACAACGGCCTAACGCCCCTTGCTCTTGCTGCAGAGTTGGGGCGCAATGAAACGGTGAAAATGCTACTCAACCGCGACGACGTCAACCCCAACAAGCCAAATAACGACGGCCGAACACCACTAGCCATGGCGGCGGCCGTAGGGCACAAGGCCGTGGTGAATATCCTCCTCACCCACCGCGACATCAACCCAGACCAACCAGATAATAACGGCCGAACACCCCTCTCAGTTTCTGCTGAACTTGGACGGATGGAAGTGGTGCAAATTCTAATGGGGCGTCGGGACGTTAATCCTGGGAAGCCTGACAAATTGGGAAGAAAACCAATCTGGTGGGCCATGGTGGGTGGTCACGGAGGAGTAATTGCGCTATTACAGCGCCCAGCACCGGCCACCGGCAATACGGCTTAGGCTACAGAGAGATTAACCTCTAAGCCGCCTTGAACTATATGCAATCCATTTGCCATTTCTCAGGTTACTCAGACACCCTCTTTGACACGTGCATCGCCACTATTATTTCATTTTACCACCTCTGCCTTGTCACTAGCATCGCGTTAACATACAGCAGTCGTTTAGCTTTGGTATTTTCTTACTAGAAAACGAGATCATTTGCTTCAGTGTTGCATATATCTACCCTGTACCTACCCTTGCTGCTGCTCAAAGTTTTTCTGTAACGCAAGGTCACAATTGGTCAGCTTTTCATTGTATTCTAGAGTTCAATGTTCTTTGATAGGCTTCAGTATGCTGGGGGGATTTGGCCTTTATCAGCCTAGGAAATTCCTCCGTGTGGCGTGCCTTGGCCCTGCCGACGGCCTATTGTCCGGCTCGTTGGGAAAACTGATTGTGATGCTTGGAAGAGTTTTATGTAACAGATGGGTGGAGCTAGCGACATTCCGTCGCACTAGCCACAGGTATTTAGAACACAAATCACGCCGGTGCAACACTCCTTTGCCGCTGCCTTAACACACACTTCCCACGGGCTTTCGACCTCCTCCTTAAAATTCTTGCCTTTGGCATCTAATGCTTCAGCGCATGCATAAAGGTGTTTTCTTGGAACAAACAGTTAATCGAGTATGACATGTAGAGCAAACGTTGCTTTCCAGTGTCATCACTGAAGAAAAAATAACCAATGGTAGCCTGAGTTTGAAAATGCAGATGAGTGACGAATAAAGAAACAATAACCGATTTTCCACAACCTGGCTCCCCCAATATCCAAGGTGGACCTCATGTCCCCTTCCCCAATGAGCACTTATACTTTGGGTGTTCCGTAGCCGTGGTGAATGTCCAATATGTACTCACCCCGGGTCGCGAGAGAATTGTCGGAAGAATGGTAAACTATTCAGTCTCTTGCAGTCTGACTGAACACCATATTTTGGTACAGCAGTGCTTCTTAGCTGAATGATGATTGTTTATAAATTTGTCCCTATGTGGTCTACAGTGTAGAGCCAGGCGCGTGATGCTCATTTAGGGTATTGGAAGTGTTTAGAACTATAAATCCTCCTGAGTATCCATATGTAATTTCTCATGACCAGTGCATCGAGCATCTCTGGCCAGGGTTGCGCGATGACTCAATCTAGATGTTGCCCGTGCGCCACTGGGATTTGGACACCACTGAAAACTTTGATCTGATGAATCTCATTCTGTTTTGTTATGCTAGGGCATACAGGCAGGATCCAGGCTAGCCTGTGATAACTGCCCATGACGGTACGGTGACGATTATCAAAATTTAATGATACCACCAACGTCGCGAGCAGGTTTTTCCCGCGGTATTCGTACATCACGGTTATCTTGGGTGGTGTCATGGGCTCTTTTGGATGGGGCCTTGCCCTTCTTAGATGAAGAGAGAGAAATCGTTCCACTCCATAGCACACCCTCTCCCTCACAACGTTACTCCTCTTGGCACCTTATCCATTCACCATCACCGGAGAGTTAGTAAAAATGCGGGCTGACCTATCGGACTTCAACTATCGAATAATCCGTGGGGGCCGACCACCACTCGGTTGGGCTGCACAGAATGGGCACGATGAAGTGGTCCAAATACTAAGCCGACGTCGACCCCAACAAACCTGATATCCGGGGCCAAACACCTCTCTCACTTGCTGCCGAGAAGGGTACGAGGTGGCGGTGGAGTTGATGCTTGGACGCAGTGACATCGAGCCCGACAAACCGGTTAATCATGGCCAAACAGCACTCTCAATTGCTGCTTGGATGGGGCATACCGGAGTGGTCCAAAATCTACTTAATCTGGGCAAACCTGATAACCGCGGCCAGGTACCACTCATCTTTGCTGTTTGGACTCAGTCTACGGATACCATGAAAATACTTCTGGGCCGGGACGACGTTAACCACAACCAATGGGATTCCGTCGGCCGAACACCACTTCCCATTGCTACTCAGTATGGGTATGAGGGAATGGTGAAAATGTTACTCGAGCGGGATGACATCAACCCCAATCAACCGAACATCGACGGCGGAACACCACTTGCAGTTGCGGCCGCGAGTAGCTACATGGCAGTGGTGAACATACTACTCCGGCGAGCCGATATCAAACCCGACCAACCAGATAATAATGGCAGAACACCCCTCGCACCTGCTGCAGAGTTTGGGCGAGATGGAACGGTAAAAATTCTACTCGGGCGAGCCGACGTCAACCCCGACCAACCAGATAATAACGGCAGAACACCACTCGCGCTTGCTGCGGAGCGTGGGCACGATTGAACGGTGAAAATCCTACTCAAACGCGACGACGTCAACCCTAATATGCCAAATACCAACAGCCGAACACCACTTGCCATTGCGGCTGCGAGAGGGCATAGGGAGGTAGTGAATATACTCCTTGGGCGCGACGATATTCACCGTGACCAACCGGAAAATAACGGCCGAACGCCACTCTCACTTTCTGCTGAACGTGGGCGCAACGAAGTAGTCCAAATTCTAATGGGACGTGAAGAGGTTAACCATGAGAACAGTGACATATCTGGCAGAAAGCCCGTTTGGTGGGCTACCGCAAGGGGCCATGCCGGAGTGATAGGGCTGTTTTACACCCAAGGGCCGGCCAGCAACAGAAAGGCCTAGTACATCTGAGATATTACTCTCCCTCCCTCGTTTAAAACGATGCAATCCATTTGCCATTTCTCTGGTCACTCCAACATGTCAATAGACACCTGCATAGCCATTATTATTTCACACGTTTCATCAACTCCTTCTCTGCATTGGCACCATACGACACAACTGTGGCTCAGTTTTCGCAATTTATTTCCAGAGAACGAGGGCTTTCACCACAGTGTTGGATTTATCTATCTCGTACCTACTCTTGCTACTCTAAATCTTTCTCTGTCAGGCTGTGTCAGATTTGGTGAATATTTATTTGTACTCTAGAGTTCAATGTTTTCAGATACCATTCAATTGTGATATTTCACAGCAGAATTTCCGTTATAACCCAGGTTGCTCTCGTTACCGATTTTGGCTGTAAATATTTTTTCAAGATTTATGGTAACATGTGATGTCTTTTCTACAACTACAGTCTTCCATCTGGTGTATCAACACACGGATATTTTAGATACCAGTATACAGAATAAAAAACAGGACGTCTAGGTATTCGTTATGTTTATCGATGGCCGAATAGCTTACTGCATGTTCAGCAGCTGGTTTTCTACCACTCCGGTTATTGGCCCAATGATCGTCAAGATTTCATACGGTATTGCAACCAATGTGGGTAAGAGGCAAAGTTGTCAAGCTGTGGATTGTTTCAAGTCCGGCTCATGGTGCGAGGTAGATGGTGCGAGAAGTTCTGAAGGCAGGGAACCAGCTCAAACGAAACCAGTATGATACTACAACACGATGCCAATCCTCCAAGTGTGTCAACCGAGAAGGTGACTGCGGTGGTATCATATTCGGAGGTGCATCCCAATCTGGGCGACTCTTGTTTCCAGCAACAAATTGTCTTTTTTTCTTTTCCTCCCTTGGATCATGAAACGAGCTTAAAATCAGGTCCAAGCCCCTTGCCTCTTAAACACATTCAACTTTGTTAGCGTTCAGGGTCCGCGTGATTAGAAGTTGGTTCAGGAGCCATAAATCATGTTTAAGTATTGGGTTAGTAGGGTAATTGATAGAGTACTATTAATCACCACATTTATTGTATCATACGTAGATAACACCAACACTCCAGGGCATTACGCCGGAACCAAGGTAATTTGCGGGGTACCCGCTCATAGCCGGGACGTGGCTCACCATTACAACCAATGGAAAATCAACATCTGCCTTATTATCTCAACGAATATTACCGATACAACTGTGCAACTGGATGAGCACATAGATTTAGATATGGAGAATCACAATATGTAGTTATCATTTTATGATTTAAAGTTATTGTTTTTTTGTGATATTTTTAAGAGTATTTACACTGAAATCCACACACCCCTACTTTGAAAAATGTAACAACCAGACACATATACAGAGTGACTCGGTAACTCACAACTATATAGATCTATAGGGTATATATAATTATTCATAAGACCTTTTATCTGATTTATAACATTTCTTTGAAATGAGACTGTGCCAATTAAAATCTGACCTTTGAACATCAATCTTAAGGGTGGAAAGATTTGTAACAATCCATGAGACCCAAGAAAGCTGTTTTGAGATATGGCCATTTTTAGTTTGATGCAACCAGCAAAAATCAATAATTCAGCCAACTTTAATGTCAAATAATACACAACTACTTAAGAATCAGCAATTATTATTAGTTGTACTTATACCTGAGAAGCTGAGGTTATTTTACATACTAAAATGTATATTTTGGAAAATTTGCCTTTTATGCATATAGAGGATCCTAGAGAGGTTATCATACCTCCAAACCTATTTTCTAAGATAGTAGATATATACTCTAGACCTCTGGCTAAGGGGTGAAAAAGAAAAAAAAATTTCATGGTTGTTATTTGAGAGTGGGTTTACTATTAGCGCAGGTTCAAATTATAGAATAAGATAAAAACCTGAAAAACAGAATCAAAATAGCTATAGAAATGAGTAATTTAACTACCCGGGTAGACCCGATGGTTCGATAGTG